>NC_092151.1:20749894-20989894 GCF_045791955.1 Oncorhynchus clarkii lewisi | reverse complement strand
AGAGAGAGAGAAGGAAGAGAATGAGAGAGAGAGAGAGAGAGAGAGAGAGAGAGAGAGAGAGAAAGAGATAGAAAGAAAGAAAGAAAGAGTCAGAAAGAGAGAGAGAGAGAGAGGAGAGAGAGAGAGAGAGAGAGAGAGGAGAGAGAGATAGAGAAAGAAAGAGAGTCAGAAAGAGAGAGAGAGAGAGAGAGGGAGAGAGAGAGAGAGAGAGAGGGAGAGAGAGATAGAGAGAGAAAGAAAGAAAGAAAAAGAAAGACAGAGAGAGAGAGAGAGAGAGAGAGGGGAGGGAGGGAGGCGAGGAAGGAAGGAAGAGAGGGAGAGCGAGAGAGAGCGAGAGAGGAGAGAGAGAAGAGAGAGAGAGAGAGAGAGAGAGAGAGAGAAAGAAAGAAAGAAAGAAAGAAAGAAAGAAAGAAAAAGAAAGAGATTGAGCGAGTGAAAAAGACAGAGGTATAGAGAGAGGAAAGAAAATAAGATATGTAATGTGGATACTTGCCCCACACAATGTATACTGATATGTGAATATATAGCACTATATCAATGCAATCCACTATCATATCATTATCATATAAATGGAATTATCATATGAATATATAATTAACTATCCATTACCTCCTCGTCCTTCATCTTGATGAGTTTCTCTGTCTCCACGTCTGGGGTGGACAAGGGTAGGATGGGAATCGGGCTCTCCACACGGTTATCTGTATTCATTTTACTGGAATAGAGAAAGAGGAGGGTTAGCTCTGATACACACACACACACACACACACATACACAAACATACACCGTGCACACACACACAGAGAGAGAGAGAGGGAGAGAGAGAGACAGAGAGAGAGAGAGAGAGAGAGAGAGAGAGAGAGAGAGAGAGAGAGAGAGAGAGAGAGAGAGAGAGAGAGAGAGAGAGTCTGTACCTGGTCATGGTGTGTATACAATGAGCCCTGTAGTTCTCATAGTGACAGTCACAGGTGATGTCCTTCAGGTCATGCATGTGGGTCCTGATCAGCATGGTCCTCAGCTTCACAAAGTCACAGTGAGACTGGTTCTCCACTGCAGACACACATATGTTATGTTAATACACACACACATTAATACGTGTTTACACACACACACTCACACATATGTTAACATACACACCCAACTCCCATGCACCTACCCTCTACGATGCCCCAGGGGTAGAGTCTCCCTCTGACTTTCTGACCTCTGGTCTCCACCACCATGTTACTGCCGATCACAGCAAACGGAGTGCTCTCCTAACACACACACACACGGGTGTCAGCACGCATTTACCACACACACACACGGACACACACACACACAATGACGGCAGCACATGCACAAACACAAAAAAAGTTATTCAGTTAAAAAATGTTGTGGAACTGCGATAATAATCATTTAGCTAAATAGCTTACGAAACTTTCATGGACATTTTAGGGATGTAGATTAAAATAAAAGAAGTCAGAAAACGATGTGACCATGTGTGTTAGACTCACCTTGAGTTCTCTGTCCTTCTGTTTGGCCTCCTCATCCTCATCAGAGTCGCAGTCTGGGAACTGGTACACCTTTATCCCAAACTTATCTATCTCCTCACGGACCTACACACACACACACACACACACACACACACACACACACACACACACACACACACACACACACACACACACACACAGACAAGGAGAGTTAAGGCCGGTTTATACTTCGTCTATAGACATGTCTGTAGACAGTTGTCGCAGTGACATCATGAACATTATATTGTCGTCCAATATCAAACTTGTCCTTATGAAAAACTAGATACACAAAAACGACAGACAAGTGGTCAAAATAGCATAACTGGTGTATTTTAACACCAATAAGCCCATCTGTTCAAAAAATGAATTTAGTATATGTAATTCTAGTAAGCCAGCAGTGGCGACCCGGAATTCAAGGTCAGGTGAGCCCCGCAGAATCTGCAGGGAGAGCTAGGTAGTTCAAGTCCCCTTAGGTGCTGACATAGATTTACATTAAAAGTGCACATCCAAGAAGGCAAGGTCATTGGACACAGATAAAATGATGTCAAATCACGTTATATCTACCGTAGCTTTGATTGGACTGATCATGTTACTTTCAAAATCTTAATTAGCAAGCTAGACAAGCAGTCATCATCATGAATCACGTCGACAATCTACTGACAAATATTTTTCAAACCATATCATGTGAAGATAATTATAGATAAAAAGTTATCAGTGCTCATCGGCCATTGGACATAAACATTACACAACATCAGAAATCACAAATTCAACAATGAGTGGTTTGGAAGGAATCAGTGGCTAACTACAAGTATTGCAAAGCAATCACTATTTCACTTCCTCTGCCTGCTATTCAGTGGAGAGGGTATATGGTCTAAGACTGGGTTCAAGGATTTAAAACATCTGTCTGTCACTCGCAACACCATGGGCCAGAAAACGTTGAATACATTGGCCATGCTGTCAATCCAGCATGACTTCTGCCACGTTCAAAACAACTGGAAACTCGGACCTGGGAAATCTCAGACTTCTGCCACGTTCAAAACAACTGGAAACTCGGACCTGGGAAATCTCAGACTTCACTGAGTTCAAAACAACTGGAAACTCGGACCTGGGAAATCTCAGACTTCTGCCACGTTCAAAACAACTGGAAACTCGGACCTGGGAAATCTCAGACTTCTGCCACGTTCAAAACAACTGGAAACTCGAACCTGGGAAATCTCAGACTTCTGCCACGTTCAAAACAACTGGAAACTCGGACCTGGGAAATCTCAGACTTCTGCCACGTTCAAAACAACTGGAAACTCGAACCTGGGAAATCTCAGACTTCTGCCACGTTCAAAACAACTGGAAACTCGGACCTGGGAAATCTCAGACTTCTGCCACGTTCAAAACAACTGGAAACTAGGAACTGGGAAATCTCAGACTTCACTGAGTTCAAAACAACTGGAAACTCGGACCTGGGAAATCTCAGACTTCACTGAGTTCAAGACAACTGGGAACTCGGAAATCTCAGACTTCACTGAGTTCAAGACAACTCGGAACTCGGAAAAAAAATAGCTCCTACTGGGAAAATACATTTTGAACGGTCTTCAAACTCGGAATTACAATCCAGGAACTCGGGCTTCTTTCTAGAGCTCCGACCACTAACATCATGATTCAACCTTGTTTATTTCAGAGTTCCCAGTTGTCTTGAAAGCACCTTTGATGACAAAATTTGCCCACAAGACGGACTGTCGTGCCTGTTCAAGTGAGCACTGCACAACAACGGAAAAAATATATTGTATGCTGCTGCATAAATTAGCTCATGTGCTTTTCTTCAAGAGGAGGGGATACTATATATTGTTGTTGGGTATCTAACCATGAGGAGGGGATACTATATATTGTTGTTGGGTATGTAACCATGAGGAGGGGATACTATATATTGTTGTTGGGTATGTAACCATGAGGAGGGGATACTATATATTGTTGTTGTGTATGTAACCATGAGGAGGGGATACTATATATTGTTGTTGGGTATGTAACCATGAGGAGGGGATACTATATATTGTTGTTGGGTATGTAACCATGAGGAGGGGATACTATATAATGTTGTTGGGTCTGTAACCATGAGGAGGGGATACTATATAATGTTGTTGGGTCTGTAACCATGAGGAGGGGATACTATATAATGTTGTTGGGTATGTAACCATGAGGAGGAGATACCATATAATGTTGTTTGGTATGTAACCATGAGGAGGGGATACTATATAATGTTGTTGGGTCTGTAACCATGAGGAGGGGATACTATATAATGTTGTTGGGTCTGTAACCATGAGGAGGGGATACTATATAATGTTGTTGGGTATGTAACCATGAGGAGGAGATACCATATAATGTTGTTTGGTATGTAACCATGAGGAGGGGATACTATATAATGTTGTTGGGTATGTAACCATGAGGAGGGGATACTATATAATGTTGTTGGGTAGGTAACCATGAGGAGGGGATACTATATAATGTTGTTGGGTCTGTAACCATGAGGAGGAGATACTATATAATGTTGTTGGGTCTGTAACCATGAGGAGGAGATACCATATAATGTTGTTTGGTATGTAACCATGAGGAGGGGATACTATATAATGTTGTTGGGTATGTAACCATGAGGAGGAGATACCATATAATGTTGTTTGGTATGTAACCATGTTGTTGTTGGGTATGTAACCATGAGGAGGATGTTGTTGGGTATGTAACCATGAGGAGGGGATACTATATAATAATGTTGTTTGGTATGTAACCATGAGGAGGGGATACTATATAATGTTGTTGGGTATGTAACCATGAGGAGGAGATACCATATAATGTTGTTTGGTATGTAACCATGAGGAGGGGATACTATATAATGTTGTTGGGTATGTAACCATGAGGAGGGGATACTATATAATGTTGTTTGGTATGTAACCATGAGGAGGAGATACCATATAATGTTGTTTGGTATGTAACCATGAGGAGGAGATACCATATAATGTTGTTTGGTATGTAACCATGAGGAGGAGATACCATATAATGTTGTTTGGTATGTAACCATGAGGAGGGGATACTATATAATGTTGTTGGGTATGTAACCATGAGGAGGAGATACCATATAATGTTGTTTGGCATGTAACCATGAGGAGGAGATACTATATAATGTTGTTTGGTCTGTAACCATGTTTGCCAGTGTTAGTCTCTTCCCGTTCAAATATTTATTTTCAACAAGAAGTTCAGTGATTGACCCATGTAATTCCAATTGATATTGTGAGGGTTGTTTTGTTTGTGCAATGCGCTCTGTGGGTCGCTATATTGTCTATAAAAAGTGGATCCTCCTGATTGTATTTACTTACTTTTTAGACCACATAGGTCTAATAAAATACTTCAAATAGTAGGCTAACCTCATCGTTCTCTCTCTCTCTCCCTCTCTCACCTTTCTCTAACTCTCTCTCTCTCTCTCTCCCTCTCTCACCTCTCTCTAACTCTCCCTCTCTCTCTCTCCCTCTCTCACCTTTCTCTAACTCTCTCTCTCTCTCTCTCCCTCTCTCACCTCTCTCTAACTCTCTCTCTCTCTCTCTCCCTCTCTCACCTCTCTCTCTCTCTCTCCCTCTCTCTCTCCCTGTCCCTCTCTCACCTCTCTCTCTCTCTCCCTCCCTCTCTCTCTCTCTCTCTCTCTCTCTCTCTCTCTCTCCTCTCTCTCTCTCTCTCTCTCTCTCTCCTCTCTCTCTCTCTCCCTCTCTCTCTCTCTCTCTCTCTCTCTCTCTCTCTCTCACCTCTCTCTCTCTCTCCCTCTCTCACCTCTCTCTCTCTCTCTCTCTCTCTCTCTCTCCTCTCTCTCTCTCTCTCTCTCTCTCTCTCTCTCTCTCTCTCTCCCTCTCTCTCTCCCTCTCTCACCTCTCTCTCTCTCTCTCTCTCTCTCTCTCTCCCTCTCTCTCTCTCTCTCTCTCACCTCTCTCTCTCTCTCTCTCTCTCTCTCTCTCCCCCTCTCTCACCTCTCTCTCTCTCTCTCTCTCTCTCTCTCTCTCTCTCTCTCACTCTCTCACCTCTCTCTCTCTCTCTCTCTCTCTCTCTCTCTCTCTCTCTCTCTCTCTCTCTCTCTCTCTCTCCCTCTCTCTCTCTCTCTCTCTCTCTCTCTCTCTCACCTCTCTCTCTCTCTCTCTCTCTCTCTCTCTCTGGTGACATAAAGAAAAGTCAAATGAAGGCCTAAAAATCTTGATGAATTTGTCTGGACTAACATCTGAATTTCTGCCTGTGTCTATTTTGAAAGGGCTGAACGAACATTGTCGCAGCTCGTTTGCTTGCACTTTGTTATACTTACAGCTAAGTGTTAATGATATAAGAATAAACATTATACATTTACTGAACATAAATGTAATAATGTTTGTGTATGGTTCAAAAGTCAAAACTAATTTTGGTGTTCGTTATTATTGAAGGCCAATGCGGTTCTTATCGACTCACACAAATCCAAAAGGAATCAGTAGAAACCACATTTGTTTAAGCAAGTCAACCATATCAGCTATGGTTTTAAAAAGTCAGCAAATGAGGTTGAATGAAGTTGTCTGCCAGACGAGGCTCCGCTGATAGCCAGGTGTAGCGGTGGTAAGGATTAACTCCATGAGAAGAAAGCTCTGCTGTTGGGATAACTTTATGTAGGCCCTAACAGTTTGTGGGCACCGGTTGTCACCGTTACAGTGCAATTAATGTATTGTTTAGTGTTGTGGCTTTGCTGGCATACATCTAAAAAAGCATGTTGATTTTCCCCCACCAAGATTTACAAGCTAAAATCACCACTGGAAACCAGGCAACTAAAAGCTACTTTCTAAACAATGTTTTGGTTTGTTTCTGTCACGGCAGATTTCCTCCTCTTCCTCTGAAGAGGTGAAACAAGGATCGGACCAATATACGGCCTGGTAAGTGTCCATGGTATTTAATATGAAAACTCAACATGAACAAAAATACAAAACAACAACGTGAACTGTCAACAAAACAGTCCCGTGTGGCACTGACACAGGAAACAATCACCCACAAAACCCAACACAAAACAGGCTACCTAAATATGGTTCAATGACAATGACTAACACCTGCCTCTGATTGAGAACCATATCAGGCCAAACATAGAAATAGATAAACTAAACAAAAAACATAGAATGCCCACTCAGCTGACCAACACTAAAACAAAGAAAACACAAAAGAACTATGGTCAGAACGTGACAGTTTCTAGCTTGTTAGCTAGCTAACGTTAGCTGCCTAGCCAGTTCAAATAATGACCATATCATAGATGACAACATCTTAACTTAAGATAATTATTACAGGAAGTTAATGGCAAGTTAATGACAGAGTGTGATGGAATAAAAGCAGGGCAATCTATCTGAGAATGTTAGAACTTGGGCACTGTCTCGTTGCTGGCTCAGTCAGGTAACCATGACCAGAACTTGTATTCTTCTTTCTGCCACAAGGAAACCGACAGTTGCAGCGACGGTCTACAGACCATTTGCGTATAAATTAAATGTGCTTTTGACCAGCAACACTTGTCGCATTCTAATTGTCTACAGACATGTCGATAGACAAAGTATAAACCAGCCTTTAGAGTTCCATCTAGGGCTGATACGGTGGCCGTATTACCGCCACACCAGCGGTCACGAGTCATGACTGCATTCAAATTACAAGTGACCGTTTAACCAAGGTAACTAGGCATCTCCAAGCTCTGATACTGTTGCCGGTCATTAGTAGCCTACCAAACTTGCTAACTGCCTGGTAATCATGCACTCTATTGTCTCTCTAATCACTCTGACATCAATGAAAATGTAATTGAAAATCTAATCAAACACTTCATGAGAGCCCATGAGCTCATGGTGCGCAACATTTCTATAGGCTATGCAATTGCGAGAGAAAACAGAGTTTTGATGATCCCATCTGCTTTCTATAGGCTAGGCCTACTATATTTATTTCTCAACTTCCCTAATATTAAGCTCATTGCTTCTCTTTACAACCTACCTGGCTGGCATGAAATTAAACCATGAGGAAAAGCGTTCTCCATTCTCGATTTAAGTGCATAGATGACATGTATTCTTTCCCCCTGCCCCTGTTTCAATACAGGTGCATGTTAATGGTCCATTCTAAATCAAAACACATTTCAAACATATTATTATTTAGTATATGTAAAGACAAGATTAAATCAAGAATAGTCTGATGGGTGACAATACTATCCTGTATGTAAAGACAAGATTAAATCAAGAATAGTCTGATGGGTGACAATACTATCCTGTCACTTGTGAATTATGTATTATCACTTGATGCCCAGCTAGCTGGTGCAGTAAGGCAAGGAACAGCACATGCCTTTTTTTCCCCACTTTTTCTAATCATAGTCGCACACCTCATTTAGTCTAGCCCATAGGCCTATATGCTTTAATAAGGTTTGTATCACAACTAAAGTGGCCAAATAACTTCTTCACATTTAAGCACATTAATCCACTTTACAAGGGGTGTAGAGTCTAACTGGCATACTTAAGCAGCGTGTGAGTTTCAAGTTTGGGGAAGATCATTTTCACCATAAAAATGCACCTTTATAATAAAGCATTACATGAATAATCACAATTGCGGTTACTTTTGAGACTGGTGTTTTCCCGCTTATTAATTGCATTTTGTAACGTTTGTGCTTACTGCCGTGTGTGTATTAATGCGCTTATAATGTGAAGAAATAGCCTAATAGTTTATCAACATTTCAAGCTAAACGTTCTGATCTGTTGCATCAGCCTCATTGCTTTTGAAAGTTATTTTGTAGATGTTCTAGAGGTCAGCATCAGTGGCTTGTAGGCTGTGTGGAAGCCAGGAGATGCTAAATGTATTTATGTTAATTAACGCTCAATTACTGTTACACAGGCAGTTATTCGCAAAACAATCACTGGCTGACAAAATGTAATGACTGCCACAGCTCTAGTCCCATCTTTATCTCAAGATGATCAATCTCTTCACAAACCTGGGGAGTCAGGAACAAACACAATACTATCACAGCACCAGTCAGTATGTACACAGAACCAGTCAGTATGTACACAGTATCAGTCAGTATGTACAGAGTACCAGTCAGAATGAACACAGTACCAGTCAATATGTACACAGTACCAGTCAGTATGTACACAGTACCAGTCAGTATGTACACAGTATCAGTCAATATGTACACAGTACCAGTCAGTATGTACACAGTACCAGTCAGTATGTACACAGTACCAGTCAATATGTACACAGTACCAGTCAGTATGTACACAGTACCAGTCAGTATGTACACAGTACCAGTCAGTATGTACCAGTGGTGGAAAAAGTACTCAATTGTCATACTTGAGTAAAAGTGAAGATACCTTTAATAGAAAAGGAATCAAGTAAAAGTGAAAGTCAACCAGTAAAATACTACTTTAGTAAAAGTCTAAAAGTATTTGGTTTCACATTTACTTAAGTATAAAAAGTAAATGGAGTTGCCAAAATGTACTTAAGTATCAAAAGTAAAAATATAAATAATGTCAAATTCCTTATATTAAGCAAACCAGATGACACAATGTTCTTGTATTTTTTTATTGACAGTTAGCCAGTGACACACTCCAACACTTAGACATAATTTACAAACTAATAATTTGTGTTTAGTGAGTCCGCCAGATCAGTGATGAGCAGGGATGTTCTCTTGATAAGTGTGTGAATTGGACCATTTTCCTGTCAAAATGTAACGAGTACTTTTGGGTGTCAGGGAAAATGTACGGAGTAAAAAGTACATCATTTTCTTTATGAATGTAGGGAAGTAAAAGTAAATGTTGCCAAAAATATAAATAGTAAAGTAAAGTACAGATACCCCAAAAAACAACTTAAGTAGTACTTGAAAGTATTTTTACTTAAGTACTTTACACCACTGGTATGTACACAGTACCAGTCACTATATACACAATACCAGTCAGTATGAAACACAGTAGAAGTCAGTATGTACATAGTATCAGTCAGTAGAGTTTGTACATAGTCACAGCTTATTCATGTCATTGTAATCTGTCTCACCCGGTCTTTAAGTTTCCTGATCTCGTTGGGAGTAAGGCAGTCAGATTTAGAGATGAGAGGAACCACGTTGACCTTGTCCTGCAGAGCCTTCATAAACTCTATATCTACTGGACGAAGCCTGTAGAGAGATACACGCCAGGGCTTAGTGTGTGTGTGTGTGTGTGTGTGTGTGTGTGTGTGTGTGTGTGTGTGTGTGTGTGTGTGTTACCCGTGTCCAAAGGGGGGTATGAAGTAGAGGCAGCAGTGGACTCTGTTGTCCTGGATATTCTTCCTGTTCAGTCCACTCTCATCTCTGAAGTACTGCTCAAACTGCTGGTCAATGTAATCTGTGATTGGCCTCCAACTGGAACACACACACACACACACACACACACTGCTCGATGTACAGTACCAGGCAAAAGTTAAGACACCTTCTCATTCAAGGATATTTCTTTATCTTTTACTATTTTCTACATTGTAGAATGTATTATTCTACTGTAGAATAATAGTGAAGACATCAAAACTATGAAATAACATATATGGAATTATGTAGTAACCAAAAATATATATTTTATATTTGAGATTCTTCAAAGTAGCCACCCTTTGCCTTGATGACAACTTTGCACACTCTTAGCATTCTCTCAACCAGCTTCATGAGGTAGTCACCTGGAATGCATTTCCATTAACAGGTGTGCCTTGTTAAAAGTTCATTTGTGGAATATCTTCCCTTCTTAATGTGTTTGAGCCAATCAGTTATTTTGTGATAAGGTAGGGGTGGTATACAGAAGATAACCTATTTAGTAAATGACTAAGTCAATATTATGGCAAGAACAGCTCAAATAAGCAAAGAGAAACGACAGTCCATCATTACTTTAAGACATGAAGGTCTATCAATTCAGAACATTTCAAGAACTTTGAACGTTTCTTCAAGTGCAGTTGCAAAAACCATCATGTGCTGTGATAAAACTGGCTCTCATGAGGAGCGCCACAGGAAAGGAAGACCCAAAGTTACCTCTGCTGCAGAGGATAAGTTCATTAGAGTTACCTGCCTCAGAAATTGCAGCCCAAATAAATGCTTCACAGAGTTCAAGTAACAGACACATCACAACATCAACCATTCAGAGGAGACTGAGTGAATCAGGCCTTCATGGTCACATTGTTGCAAAGAAACCACTACTAAATGACACCGATAAGACGAAGAGACTTGCTTGGGACAAGAAACACGAGCAATGGACAATAAAAACTGGTGGAAATCTGTCCTTTGGTCCAAATTTGAGATATTTGGTTCCAACTGCCGTGTCTTTGTGAGACACAGAGTAGGTGAACGTATGATCTCCGCATGTGTGATTCCCACCGTGAAGCATGGAGGAGGAGGTGTTATGGTGTGGGGGTGCTTTGCTGGTGACACTGTCGTGATTTATTTAGAATTCAAGGCACACTTAACCAGCATGGCTACCACAGCATTCTGCAGCTATAGGTCATCTCATCTGGGTTGTGCTTAGTAGAACTATCATTTGTTTTTCAGCAGGACAATGACCCAACACACCTCCAGGCTTTGTAAGGGCTATTTGACCAAGGAGAGTGATGGAGAGCTGCATCAGATGACTTGGCCTCCACAATCACCCGACCTCAACCCAATTGAGATGGTTAGGGATGAGTTGGACCACAACGTGAAGGAAAAGCAGCCAACAAGTGCTCAGCATATGTGGGAACTCCTTCAAGACTGTTGGAAAAGCATTCCTCATGAAGCTGGTTGAGAGTGCCAAGAGTGCGTAAAGCTGAAATCAAGGCAAAGGGTGGCTACTTTGAAGAATCTAAATTCTAAAATATATTTTAATTTGTTTTGCATTTTGGGGGGTTACTACATGATTCCATATGTGTTATTTCATAGTTTTGATGTCTTCACTATTATTCTACAATGTAGTAAATAGTAAAAATAAAGAAAAATCCTTGAATGAGTAGGTGTGTCCAACATTTTGACTGGTACTGTATGTGATCATATTGTACGTGATACGCCTCCAGCTACAACATGCACACATACATGCACACACACAACACACACACTCACCACTCAGTGTTGTTGACTGCGTCTCCAAACCCTGGTGTGTCTACGATGGTCAGTTTCAGTTTAACTCCTTTTTCCTCTATGTCCACCGTGTGCTTAGTGATCTCCACTGTCTGACTGATACGCTCTGGAATGAAGGAGAGATAGAGAGAGAGAGAGAGAGAGAGATACAGAGACAGAGATCCAAGACAACATCCACTATGTGTTCTATACTGTGTGATACACTCTGAGAGGAACAGCAACAACTGAACTCACCCTCAGCATTGAGGAGTTTCCTGTCCTTGTGCAGGTCTGTGAGGAAAAGGCTGTTGACCAGAGTAGATTTACCCAGACCAGACTCTCCTACAACACATACACACACCCACATACCCAACACATACATCAGTCAGCATCAGTCAAAAGCATCAATCAACACACTGTGGGAGTGTGATTATGCATCTCTTGCCTGCCACCATGAGGGTGAAGTCAAACCCCTTCTTGACTGACTTCCTGTGGACCTGGTTGGGGAGGGTGGCAAACCCCACATACTCCTTCTCCTGGAGGAAACACACACACACACATATAAACACATGTGCATTAGAAGCAGGTCAATCTTGAAACACCCACCCACCCACCACACACACACACCAGGCCTGTGAAGGGCTGCAACAGTGCGGTACAGGTCCTGAGGGCATGCTCTCTCTCTCCCTCTGCCTCCCATCACAGCTTTCCTTCAATAAAACATGAGAGGAATTCTGGGAATGCCCTATTAACACTGAAATCCTGCTGGAGGACAGAGTTGGGAGAGGAGGAGAGGACAGGAGAGGGGGAGGGGAGAAGGGTAAGAGAGGAGAGGAGGAGAGGAGGTAGGGAGGAGAAGAGGAGAGGAGGTGGGGAGGAGAGGATGAGAGGATGAGAGGATGAGGGTGACAGGGGTGAGGGGCAGTGATGGAGGGATGAAGAAGGGAGGAATGAGGAGAGCTGAAAGAGTGATTCCTGTTGCCAGGACTGTAGGAGATATAGCCTGATACAGCCCAGCCAGCAGTTTCATTAGCTCATCTACTATGGAATCTTCTAGAACAAAGACTGGATGTCCTAAGGTAATGTTGCTCTGCACATCCTGCTCTTGCTGTGTGTGTGTGTGTGTGTGTGTGTGTGTGTGTGTGTGCGTGTGCCTGCGAGTGTCCTGCTTCTTACATGTTAACATTTCACATGTCACTGCGCTCCGCTGCAATATTACCACACATCTGAGCACACATTAAGCTCTGACACCATCTGTACCTTTGACTCCTTGTTACATAAAGGCCAGCATCATGTGGCAGAGGGTTCATGTGAAATATCAAAGGAAATGACTTGTCTGAATTCAACAACACAGAGATATGCAGCAGAAGAGAGGGGTGACAGAGATAGGGAGAGAGAGGCAGAGAGAGAGAGAGAGAGAGAGATGTAGAACACCAAATAAAGCATGCAGAGCAGAATTAGGCCAAATGATCAAAATCCAGAAAAGAGATGTTAAATTCTACAACCACCTAAAAGGAAGCAATTCCCAAACCTTCCATAACAAAGCCATCACCTACAGAGAGATGAACCTGGAGAAGAATCCCCTAAGCAAGCTGGTCCTGGGGCTCTGTTCACAAACACAAACACACCCCACAGAGTCCCAGGACAGCAACACAATTAGACCCAACCAAATCATGAGAAAACAATATTAGAATTTACTTCACACATTGGAAAGAATCAACAAAAAAAATTAGAAAAATAGAATGCTATTTGGCCCTAAACAGTGAGTACACAGTGGCAGAATACCTGCCCACTGTGACTGACCCAAACTTAAGGAAAGCTTTGACTATGTCCAGACTCAGTGAGCATAGCCTTGCTATTGAGAAAGTTTGATGTAGGCAGACCTGGCTCTCAAGAGAAGACAGGCTATGTGCACACTGCCCACAAAATGAGGAGGAAACTGAGCTGCACTTCCTAACTTCCTGCCAAATGTATGACCATATTAGAGACACATATTTCCCTCAGATTACACAGATCCACAAAGAATTTGAAAATAAACCCGATTTTGATAAACTCCCATATCTACTGGGTGAAATTCCACAGTGTGCCATCACAGTAGCAAGATTTGTGACCTGTTGCCACAAGAAAAGGTGAACCAGTGAAGAACAAACACCATTGTTAATACAAGACATATTTATGCTTATTTATTTTCCCATTTGTACTTTAACCATTTGTACATTGTTATAACACTGTATTTAAACATAATAAGACATTTGTAATGTCTTTATTTGTCGGAACTTCTGTGAGTGTAATGCTTACTGTTCATTTTCAGTTTATTTCACTTTTGTATATTATCTACCTCACTTGCTTTGGCAATGTTAACACGTTTCCCATGCCAATAAAGCCCCTTGAATTGAATTGAATTGAATTGAGAGAGAGAGAGAGAGAGAGAGAGAGAGAGAGAGAGAGAGAGAGAGAGAGATGGAGAGAGGGAGTGGAGGAGTGTGACTGGGTACTGCAGTGTAGTGCAACATCTTTGATATTATACAGGATGTAAGCATCTAGTAGTATGGGAGCAGCAGGAGAGCTAGGCCAGGGGGAGAGAGAGGCGGTGTAGAGAGGGGGAACAGAGAGAATGTGGATAGAGATTGGGAGGAGAGAGAGCATAGGGATGAGAGGGAGAGATTGGAAGAGAGAAAGCCCATCCGTCTCTTTGATTTCATGCTACTGTATCTCCTCTGGCAGTGCTGAAAGACAATCGCATTAGCAAGGGTTGCTATGGAGACAGCTAACGAGGATCCAAAATTACAGTGGCCAATTTGGTGTTTAAAGAATTGAGTAAATCCTGCACACCCGGCTCTCTTTGGGAGCTTGGAGGTTGGCCAACCCTGGACTAGAGAGCTGTAAAATGAGCAGTGAACACCTTAGCAGACAGCAGGATGTAAGCAGACAGCCACCGAGGTGGAGATCACAGGAGGTTGGTGGCACCTTCATTGGGGAGTCCAGGCTTGTAGTAATGGCTGGAGTGGAATTGTATCAAATACATGGTTCCTTTGTGTTTTATGCAATTCCATTTACTCTGTTCCAGCCATTATTATGAGCCGTCTTCCCCTCAGCAGCCTGGTGGAGACCCATAGAGAAATCTATAGAGACACCTGTCTCTGTGATCTGTGCACAGCTGGAATTAATGAGCAGACCACCTCTGGGCTCACACCCAGTGGTAATCAAACAGACGACACAATAAAACTCTCTGTGTGTGTGTGTGTGTGTGTGTGTGTGTGTGTGTGTGTGTGTGTGTGTGTGTGTGTGTGTGTGTGTGTGAAAAGATTGAACAATACATGGTGCCTGTCCTAATTGGGTTCACGGAGCAGATATGGTCTTTATGTTCTCTAGTGCAGCAATTGTCTGCAGCTCTCGCTCGCTGCTGCGATGAAACATAAAACATCATACAAAGGATAAGCCGCACCATGCAGGCGTAATGCGGTCATTCATAATAGGGTAGTAATTGCTTCAAAGGTGCCATATAGGAGGAAATATTCCTTTCTTTCTGAATTTATTAAATATAATTTCAGATGTGGTAATACCATTTCGATTATTGCCTAATTTGGACATGACTAGATTATGAATAGATAATTAAATTCGAACCGCACTTTGTAGCATTTACCATGCACATGCCACACAGACAGACTAGTCATGGGCCGATAGAGCAGTTATAAACGATTACCTCTCTTCCATCCTCTGTTAGTGGAAACGGTATCCGTTGGAGTTATATTCCATCGGAGGCGGCAACGGCAGCACGAGAAATCGAGTCATAGCGATGGGCGCGTGAGCGGAGAGAAAAAATAAAAGGTTATAGCAAATAGATAAAGCACAGTTATCTTTATTAATAATTATATGTTACAAATCATTATCAATGTGCCATTAACTGATTGGCGATCAGCTGGAGTAGTGCGCGTAGGCCTACCTGATCTGAGTGCTCGGCTCTTGTACCTGGTGTTGCTCGTCATCTTGGTTGCAAAAACAGCTGGACAAGGTCGCGCGCCCGCGTTCACGATGGGCTACAGTGTGGGCAGTCACTAAAATAGTAATTATGTTTGATTAGATTACAGACTTGACCTGATTAGAAACAGATGAATGTCATAGCATTGGAAAATTGTAAACTATTGTGCATTTTTAGATTGCATTTTCAAGACACTTATAGCTTAATGAAAACATATAGGCAAACAGGCCATAATAAAAACAACAACATGGAATCTCAAAAATCTCAAAAAGAGAGTGCTTCATTTTTCATAATTGTAACAGATAAACACAAGAAGAGCACTATACAACAAACAATCTCTACAAATATAGCCTAAAGCGAGAGAGATACATGAAAAATACTGCATTTATTTGACATTATTGTTGAGTACAAAACAAACAATAGCCTAGTTTCTGTCAACTTGAGACCTCAATGAATTACATTTCTCAGAACTGTGTCAAGTTGTAGTTGGTTGTTATGGCCACAGAGTGGTAGTCTAACACCATTCCTAAACCAGCAGATCCATGAAGGGCTTTGGCCGTTATCTGACAAGTACAGTAGATGGGGCTGTATCATCACAATGGAAGAGCTGAGAGAGAGAAACTGCCTGACAAATGTATGACCATATTAGAGACACATATTTCCCTCAGATTACACAGATACACAAAAAAATTAAAAAACAAAGCCGATTCTGATAAACTCCCATATCTACTGGGTGAAATTCCACAGCGTGCCATCACAGCAGCAAGATTTGTGACCTGTTGCCACAAGATAAGGTCAACCCATATTTATGTTTATTTATTTTCCCTTATGTACTTTAACCATTTGTACATTGTTACAACACTGTATTTAAACAATATGACATTTGTAATGTTTTTGTTATTATTGAACTTCTATGAGTGTAATGTTTACTGTTCATTTATTATTTATTCCACATTTGTATATTATCTACTTCACTTGCTTTGGCAATGTTAACATATGTTTCCCATGCCGAGAGAGAGAGAGAGAGAGAGAGAGAGAGAGAGAGAGAGAGAGAATAATAAATAAAATCCCTTGAATTGAATTGAGAGAGATTTCCATGTGGATAGAGAATGTGTATGGTGCTGCACAACGGTAAGCTGGCTGATGTAACTAACCCATGTGGCTAAGAGCTGTGACTCACTAAGTCTTATTTACAGGATTTACAGTGCCTTGCGAAAGTATTCGGCCCCCTTGAACTTTGCGACCTTTTTCCACATTTCAGGCTTCAAACATAAAGATATAAAACTGTATTTTTTTGTGAAGAATCAACAACAAGTGGGACACAATCATAAAGTGGAACGACATTTATTGGATATTTCAAACTTTTTTAACAAATCAAAAACTGAAAAATTGGGCGTGCAAAATTATTCAGCCCCTTTACTTTCAGTGCAGCAAACTCTCTCCAGAAGTTCAGTGAGGATCTCTGAATGATCCAATGTTGACCTAAATGACTAATGATGATAAATACAATCCACCTGTGTGTAATCAAGTCTCCGTATAAATGCACCTGCACTGTGATAGTCTCAGAGGTCCGTTAAAAACGCAGAGAGCATCATGAAGAACAAGGAACACACCAGGCAGGTCCGAGATACTGTTGTGAAGAAGTTTAAAGCCGGATTTGGATACAAAAAGATTTCCCAAGCTTTAAACATCCCAAGGAGCACTGTGCAAGCGATAATATTGAAATGGAAGGAGTATCAGACCACTGCAAATCTACCAAGACCTGGCCGTCCCTCTAAACTTTCAGCTCATACAAAGAGAAGACTGATCAGAGATGCAGCCAAGAGGCCCATGATCACTCTGGATGAACTGCAGAGATCTACAGCTGAGGTGGGAGACTCTGTCCATAGGACAACAATCAGTCGTATATTGCACAAATCTGGCCTTTATGGAAGAGTGGCAAGAAGAAAGCCATTTCTTAAAGATATCCATAAAAAGTGTCGTTTAAAGTTTGCCACAAGCCACCTGGGAGACACACCAAACATGTGGAAGAAGGTGCTCTGGTCAGATGAAACCAAAATTGAACTTTTTGGCAACAAAGCAAAACGTTATGTTTGGCGTAAAAGCAACACAGCTCATCACCCTGAACACACCATCCCCACTGTCAAACATGGTGGTGGCAGCATCATGGTTTGGGCCTGCTTTTCTTCAGCAGGGACAGGGAAGATGGTTAAAATTGATGGGAAGATGGATGGAGCCAAATACAGGACCATTCTGGAAGAAAACCTGATGGAGTCTGCAAAAGACCTGAGACTGGGACGGAGATTTGTCGTCCAACAAGACAATGATCCAAAACATAAAGCAAAATCTACAATGGAATGGTTCAAAAATAAACATATCCAGGTGTTAGAATGGCCAAGTCAAAGTCCAGACCTGAATCCAATCGAGAATCTGTGGAAAGAACTGAAAACTGCTGTTCACAAATGCTCTCCATCCAAACTCACTGAGCTCAAGCTGTTTTGCAAGGAGGAATGGGAAAAAATTTCAGTCTCTCGATGTGCAAAACTGATAGAGACATACCCCAAGCGACTTACAGCTGTAATCGCAGCAAAAGGTGGCGCTACAAAGTATTAACTTAATGGGGCTGAATAATTTTGCACGTCTAATTTTTCAGTTTTTGATTTGTTAAAAAAGTTGGAAATATCCAATAAATGTCGTTCCACTTCATGATTGTGTCCCACTTGTTGTTGATTCTTCACAAAAAAATACAGTTTATATCTTTATGTTTGAAGCCTGAAATGTGGCAAAAGGTCGCAAAGTTCAAGGGGGCCGAATACTTTCGCAAGGCACTGTATAGAGCTGGTGTCAGCCAGGCTAACAGAATGGTGCTTACGATGAGTAAATGTAGTAAAAAAAAACAAGTAAATTATTATTGTTCTAGTTGTGACACAAAGAGGAAGTGTTCTGATGGGTACTCAGAGTTGAGCACTCAGTAATACCCCTATTCCCTGACTCCTCTCCTGGGAACAGATATATAAGGGTTTATTTATCTAAAACATCAAAGGGACATGGCCTTAGAATTGTACTCTTAACCTAAACAGAACTCTCCATCGCACTCTTTTCCCCTCTCTCTGCCCCTGTTTACATTGCTAAAACAAGTGAAATTGATAAACAAAAGTGAAATAAACAACATAAAATTAACAGTAGACATTACACTCACAAAAATTCCAAAGGAATAGAGACATTTCATATTATGTCTGTATACAGTGTTGTAACACTGTGCAAATAGTTTAAGTACAAAAGGGAAAAGAAATAAACATAAATATGGGTTGAATTTATAATGGTGTTTGTTCTTTCATGGTTGCCCTTTTCTTGTGGCAACAGGTCATACATATTGCTGCTGTGATGGCACACTGTGGTATTTCACCCAATACATATGGGAGTTTATCAAAATTGGATTTGTTTTTGAAATCTTTGTGGGTCTGTGCAATCTGAAGGAAATATATGTCTTTAATATGGTAATATATTTGGCAGGAGGTTAGGAAGTGCAGCTCAGTTTCCACCTTATTTTGTGGGCAGTTTGCACATAGTCTGTCTTCTCTTGGGAGCCAGGTCTGCCTACGGCAGCCTCTCACAATGGCATGGCTATGCTCACGGATCCTGTACATAGTCAAAGCTTTCCTTAATTTTGGGTCAGTCACGGTGGTCAGGTATTCTGCGCTGTGTACTCTCTGTTTAATGCTAAATAACACTCTAGTTTGCTCTGATATTTTGTTAATTCTACCCAATGTGTGCAGTCCGCAAAGCATATCGCATGTACAGTAACAAACAGTTACAGTTGAAGTCGGAAGTTAACATACACTTAGGTTGGAGTCATTAAAAGTCATTTTTCAACGACTCCACAAATTTCTTGTTAGCAAACTATAGTTTTGGCAAGTCGGTTAGGACATATACTTTGTGCATGACACAAGTAATTTTTCAACAATTGTTTACAGACAGATTATTTCACTTATAATTAATTAACTGTATCACAATTCCAGTGGGTCAGAAGTTTACATACACTAAGTTTTGACTGTGCCTTTAAACAGCTCGTAAAATTCTAGAAAATTATACCATGGCTTTAGAAGCTTCTGATAGGCTAATTGATATCATTTGAGTCAATTGGAGGTGTACCTGTGGATGTATTTCAAGACCTACCTTCAAACTCAGTGCCTCTTTGCTTGACATCATGGGAAAATCAAAAGAAATCACCCAAGACCTCAGAAAAAAAATTGTAGACCTCCAGAAGTCTGGTTCATCCTTGGAAGTAATTTCCAAAAGCCTGAAGGTACCACGTTCATCTGTACAAACAATAATACGCAAGTATAAACACCATGGAACCACGCAGCCGTCATACCGCTCAGGAAGGAGACGTGTTCTGTCTCCTAGAGATGAACGTACTTTGGTGCAAAAAGTGAAAATCAATCCCAGAACAACAGCAAAGGACATTGTGAAGATGCTGTAGGAAACAGGTACAAAAGTATCTACATCCACAGTAAAACAAATCCTATATCGACATAACCTGAAAGGCCGCATAGCAAGGAAGAAGCCACCATAAAAAAGCCAGACTGCGGTTTGGAACTGCACATGGGGACGAAGATCGTACTTTTTGGAGAAATGTCCTCTGGTCTGATGAAAGAAAAATAGAACTGCTTGGCCATGATGACCATCGTTATGTTTGGAGGAAAAAGGGGGAGGCTTGCAAGCCAAAGAACACCATCCCAACCGTGAAGCACGAGGGTGGCAGCATCATGTTGCGGTGGTGCTTTGTTGCAGTAGGGATTGCACTTCAAAAAATAGATGACTTCATGAGGATGGAAAATTATGTCGATATATTGAAGCAACATCGCAAGACATCAGTCAGGAAGTTAAAGCTTTGTCGCAAATGAGTCTTCCAAATGAACAATGACCCCAAGCATACTTCCAAATTTGTGACAAAATGGCATAAGGACAACAGTGTCAAGGTATTGGAGTGGCCATCACAAAGCCCAGACCTCAATCCTATAGAAAATGTGTTTCCAGAACTGAAAAAGCGTGTGCGAGCAAGGAGGCCTACAAACCTGACTCAGTTACACCAGCTCTGTCAGGAGGAATGGGTCTGCATGCTCTGAGGGCGCGGCTGGGGATGCCGTCTGGGCCTGCAGCCTTGCGAGGGTTGACACGTTTAAATGTTTTCCTCAAGTCGGCTGCAGTGAAGGAGAGTCCGCATGTTTTAGTTGCGGGCCGTGTCAGTGGCACTGTATTGTCCTCAAAGCGGGCAAAAAAGTTATTTTGTCTGCCTGGGAGCAAGACATCCTGGTCCGTGACGGGGCTGGTTTTCTTTTTGTAATCCGTGATTGACTGTAGACCCTGCCACATACCTCTTGTGTCTGAGCCGTTGAATTGAGATTCTACTTTGTCTCTATACTGACGCTTAGCTTGTTTGATTGCCTTGCGGAGGGAATAGTTACACTGTTTGTATTCGGTCATGTTTCCGGTGACCTTGCCCTGATTAAAAGCAGTGGTTCGGGCTTTCAGTTTCACGCGAATGCTGCCATCAATCCACGGTTTCTGGTTTGGGAATGTTTTAATCGTTGCTATGGGAACAACATTTTCAACGCACGTTCTAATGAATAAAACTACCACTACTGCTACTGCAACTACTACTACTACTGCTACTAGGACTTGAGCCCTAGGAACATGCCTCAGGACTACCTGACCTGACGACTCCTTGCTGTCCCCAGTCCACCTGGTCGTGCTGCTGCTCCAGTTTCAACTGTTCTGCCTGCGGCTATGGAACCATGACCTGTTCACTGGACGGGCTACCTGTCCCAGACCTCCTCGGTAGAGATACTCTGAATGATTGGCTATGAAAAGTCAACTGACATTTACTCCTGAGGTACCGACCTATTGCACCCTCTACAACCACTGTGATTATTATTATTTGACCATGCTGGTCATCTATGAACATTTGAACATCTTGGCCATGTTCTGTTATAATCTCCACCCGGCACAGCCAGAAGAGGACTGGCCACCCCTCATTGCCTGGTTTCTTCCTAGGTTCTGGCCTTTTTAGGGAGTTTTTCCTAGCCACCGTGCTTCTACACGTGCATTGCTTGCTGTTTGGGGCTTTAGGCTGGGTTTCTGTACAGCACTTTGTGACATCAGCTGATGTAAGAATGGCTTTATGAATACATTTGATTGATACAACTATTACTGCAACTACTACTGCTACTGCTACTACTACTACTACTACTGATACTACTACTACTACTGCTACTGCTACTGCTACTGCTACTGCTACTGCTACTGCTACTGCTACTACTACCACTGCTACTATTACTATTACTGCTACTGCTGCTACTGCTACAACTACTATTACTACTAATAATGATATTACTACTGCTATTACTACTACTGCTACTGCTACTACTTCTACTACTACTACTACTACTTGTATTACTACTGCTACTGCTACTACTACTGCTACTATTACTACTGCTGCTACTATTACTACTGCTACTACAACTACTATTACTACTAATACTGACATTACTACTGCTATTACTACAACTGCTACTGCTACTACTTCTACTACTACTACTACTACTTTTATTACTACTGCTACTGCTACTACTACTGCTACTATTACTACTGCTGCTACTATTACTACTGCTACTACTGCTACTGCTACTATTACTACTAATACTGATATTACTATTGCTATTACTACTACTGCTACTGCTACTACTTCTACTACTATTACTGCTACTGCTACTGCTACTATTACTACTACTATTACTGCTACTATTATTACTACTGATACTATTACTACTGCTACTACTACTACTACTATTACTACTACTGCTTCTGCTACTACTACTGCTGCTGCTACTAGTACTATTACTACTACTGCTTCTGCTACTACTTCTACTACTACTACTACTACTTTTATTACTACTGCTACTGCTACTACTACTGCTACTATTACCACTGCTGCTACTATTACTACTGCTTCTACTGCTACTGCTACTATTACTACTAATACTGATATTACTATTGCTATTACTACTACTGCTACTGCTACTACTACTACTACTACTATTACTGCTACTGCTACTATTATTACTACTGATACTATTACTACTGCTACTACTACTACTACTGCTGCTGCTACTACTACTATTACTACTACTGCTTCTGCTACTACTACTACTGCTGCTACTACTGCTACTACTACTACTACTACTACTACTACTACTACTGCTGCTGCTACTACTGCTACTACTACTACTACTACTGCTTCAGCTACTACTACTACTGCTGCTACAATTACTACTACTAGTACTACTGCTACTACTGTTACTGCTACTACTGCTACTACTATTACTACTGCTACTGCTACTACTATTACTACTGCTACTGCTACTAGTACTCAGCCTGTGTGACTATGTGCTGACTCATTAACTGAACAGGAAAAATATAAATAGCACACATAGAACAGATCTACCACTTCTTAGACTTGCTTTCAATGAGAATGACAGATCTATTCTATGCGAATTTGGTCGGTTTGCCCAGAAAGTTACATATTGCAGCTTTAATGTTTATTAACATTCCCCATGTTGACATGCAATCCCCATGGAAACCCTCAGGTACTTGCTAAAGCATTCTTCCTCCTTTTCCTTCTGCCCCCACACGTCCCCCATCACTACTCTCCTTCTGCCCCCACACGTCCCCAATCACTACTCTCCTTCTGCCCCCACACGTCACCCATCACTACTCTCCTTCTGCCCCCACACGTCCCCCAAGTACCCTTGGTACCATAAACCCTATAGCTGGTACATTATAATGGTTTTTACTGGTGGTTTTACAGGTGTAAGGTTTGTGGAGGACACAACTCTGAGGTCACTAACAAAGACATGCAGAAACACAGAAGTGACAAGCAGACGTCAACTACTGTGAGGTTGACAGATACCTGAGAATCATTTTCATTGCATTTCAACAATGCAGACAGGAGTCGTTGTGGTCCTGTGTGGCTCAGTTGATAAGAGCTGTGGGTTTGATTCCCCCTGGGGCCTTACAAAAGGTATGCACTCACTGTACTGTGAGTCGATTAGTATAAAAGTGTTTGCTTAATGGCATATACTGTACCTGTATTTATACTATATTGGTTTTGCACAATTTAACAATGGTGATAGGAATGAGTCTGGTGCTGCACAGCAGCAGAACAGTGATGGAAATGTGGGGCTGCAGGCAGAGTCAGGGTGCTAGAGCATAACTGCCACAGGTAATGCCACAGGTAATCTTAATGTGAGGATGCTGTACAAACAAATCTAATTTTCCTCTATGTTTTGTTGTAGCTGAGGTAAGATGGTTTATCACTTTCCCCCAATGACATCACCAGGGGCGCACTTAGTGATTTGGAGGGCCCAGACAGAGGTATTTCTTTTTGAGAGTAATAATGTTAATGTCCCCACTACAATAACAAAACATACTTAAATATATGTAATTTTGTCCTTGAAACATTTAATTTAAATATTGTAGAATTCCACTCATTCCTATGGAGGACTGCTCCTAATGGGGAGAGCCAATATGGCCGACCGGTGGCTTCAAAGGCTCTCAATGGCCAATACATAGCATCAGCAATACAGGGTTTATATACATCATTGATCTGAACAGTGCACCCGCCAACTTCCTTCAATTCGCAAGTGGCTGAAACTATCTCCCTGGAGAAAGCATCTGAGCAAGCAAAACAGTGCCCCTCTGTCTTACAAAACATTAAGGGCACCTCCCTAATATTGAGTTGCACCTGAAAGCACCTCATTGCTGCATGAAACAATGCACGGGAACTCTGTCAGGGTGGAATAGTCCTTTATTATCAACCAGTCCATGGGTGATTAATGACATTTTTTTTCTACTATTATGATACAAACTTGAACAATATTGATATTTTATTTTATTTTATTTCACCTTTGTTTAACCAGGTAGGCCAGTTGAGAACAAGTTCTCATTTGCAACTGCGACCTGGCCAAGATAAAGCGTAGCAATTCGACACATACAACAACACAGAGTTACACATGGAATAAACAAAACATACAGTCAATAATACAGTAGAACAAAAGAAAACTAAAAGTATATACAGTGAGTGCAAATGAGGTAAGTTAAGGAAATAAATAGGCCACGGTGGCGAAGTAATTACAATATAGCAATTAAACACTGGAATGGTAGATCGGCAGAAGATGAATGTGCAGGCAGAGATACTGGGGTGCAAAGGAGCAAAATAAATAAATAAATACCAGTATGGGGATGAGGTTGGTAGATCGATGGGCTGTTTACAGATAGGCTATGTACAGGTGCAGTGATCTGTAAACTGCTCTGACAGCTGGTGCTTAAAGCTAGTGAGGGAGATGTGAGTCTCCAGCTTCAGAGATTTTTGCAATTCGTTCCAGTCATGGGCAGCAGAGAACTGGAAGGAAAGACGACCAAAGGAGGAATTGGCTTTGGGGGTGACCAGTGAGATATACCTGCTGGAGCGCGTGCTACGAGTGGGTGCTGCTATGGTGACCAGTGAGCTGAGATAAGGCGGGGCTTTACCTAGCAGAGACTTGTAGATAACCTGTAGCCAGTGGGTTTGGCGACGAGTATGAAGCGAGGGCCAACCAACGAGAGCGTACAGGTCGCAATGGTGGTTAGTGTATGGGGCTTTGGTGACAAAACGGATGGCACTGTAATAGACTCCATCCAGTTTGTTGAGTAGAGTGTTGGAGGCTATTTTATAGATGACATCACCGAAGTCGAGGATCGGTAGGATGGTCAGTTTTACGAGGGTATGTTTGGCAGCATGAGTGAAAGATGCTTTGTTGCGATATAGGAAGCCAATTCTAGATTTAATTTTGGATTAGAGATGCTTAATATGAGTCTGGAAGGAGAGTTTACAGTCTAGCCAGACACCTAGGTATTTGTAGTTGTCCATGTATTCTAAGTCAGAGCCGTCCAGGGTAGTGATGCTAGTCGTGCGGGCAGGTGCGGGCAGCGATCGATTGAAAAGCATGCATTTAGTTTTACTTGCGTTTAAGAGCAGTTGGAGGCCACGGAATGAGATTTGTATATGAAATATGTATATGTATGGAAACAAATGAATGATCTATTATGAATTATTATTCAGTTATATGAATTCAGTTACTTTTTTGGAGGCCTTTTTTATCAACAATGTATGGGCACAGTGGCCAGGCAAAGTGCCCCTCCCTTACCATTTCCTTTGCAACTTTACTGATGATTATGAGTATAATTTCTCTTAATAATGCCCAGCTCACGAGACTCCTTGATGATCTGAGGCCTGAGGAAATTGGCTCTTCTGCCTTTTTTGTATACCAACATAATTTGTGTTCAATTGGTCGTGTGAAGTGTTATTCTGCAGAAGGTACGTGGATCAACCTTAGGCCGGAAGAGAGATGGAACCTACTCTGTTACACATAGCCTACTCACGTGCAGTTGTGCGTGTGTGAGTGTGAGTAAACATTTTCTGAGTTTTTCCTCCCTACAGACAGAGCTATATCCCAGGGTAACACAATGACTGGGAAATGGGTTACCTCAGGAAAGCCAGTGCTCTAGCCCACACACACATACAATAGCCCATGGCATGTGTACTGCCCTGATTCACACCCCCCTTCAGACAAGCCTAACTCATTTGCAGGAAGCGTTTATTGTTCTCAATGAGCTCTTTCTCAGTTTCCCCCTGGCAGAGAAACAATTGCAGGAGATACGGGTAAAGGGGGGAGAGAACAAGAAGGAAAACATTTTTTTTTTTTTTTTTTTGTGTGCAGACTGATGTATAGGAAAAGGAGCATGAGTGATGGTGTGCTGGCAGTTGAATCAGACACTTGGGAGTGTTCCTCTCAGTACGTTTAGTTTTGTTTTCCAAACCCAGAGGATGGGAGTTTCTCTGCTACCACTTGTAAATAAATGTGCTTTCTTAGGTCGACTCCAGTTTCTTTTTTTACCATAACTGTTAGTTGTTTGTTTTTGAAAGATTGATATCTCTGTTAGTCTGGTATGAGTCAACAAGACAGAGTAGATACGGGGATGAGGGTGGGACAGGGGGATGGCATGATGGAGACACACAGACTCATTAGCTGTATCCTCACATGGTCTTCCCAAAATGACAAATCTTAAATGAGTGTACAGAGAAGAGAGAGAGAGAAAGTGAGAGAGAGCACTATTTGTACTACAACTATTTGCACATTGCTAAAATACTGTACATAGCTGATAATATAACCGCGAGAGAGAGAGAGAGTTGGGTCTGGTAACAGTGTTATCTCACTGATTGTGCTTAATGGGGCCAGGAAACAGTGTTGTTATGGGCTGATGGAATGATAGGAAGGGGAGGAATATGACTCCAGAAATCAAAACATGGCCAGGGTCATGACGAGAAACATCTACTGGAGACCAGGGAGGGGTTGTTCAAATAATGGTGGAACCCAGCAGGAGAAAGTAGCCTATCTATGATGACTCACAGATGATTCAGTTCCTGTAATGACTGTAACTCAGAGACGAATACAGGCTAGAAGTCCATTAGGCCGGGTGGTAAACAAAGCTATGAGGTGGTTTAATGCATCCTGAGGTAGTACAACAGTGTGGGCTATCCCCATGCCGTTTTCTGATTGGCCATAATGTTAGGCCGGGATTCAATCCGAGTGCTTCACATTTACAGATAATTTCCGATTGGACGCAGGAACATTGCCTTTAAAAGGCACATTGTCTACAAAAGTGTTCTACAAATGCACCTCGGATTGAATCGCGGCCATAGTCATATCCCCTGGAGACAGGCTTGCTACTATTAAGACAATCATAGCGACCATTTAAAGGCCTTGAGGCCACTTAGGTCTAAGAGAACTGTTGGGGCTAAGACACACTATCAAGATGACTTTCCCATGAGAGCATCGTGATCATCAGAGTGTTTAAACGTGACGGTAAAAAGCCTATAAATATGCACTGCCGATGTAAACAGTGACATGTCTATCACTGCAGTGACTGCCCTGACAGGAAACACACAGCATTTGTCTAATTACCGCTAACATCATGAGCATAGTTAGTAACATTAGCAAAGTTAGCATCATAAGCTCATGGTAGCTCTGCTATGGATATTATTATGGTAAACTGAATGTCCTAAAGAAACGTCACAATACTCTTCATGGAACAACTGACATAACGTCCCGCTAACTCCCATGGTACTAGATCATAAATCATCCTAAGGATGAGAGTTACCGGGAATTCCCAGGGGAACTGAGAGGGGTAGTTGGAAACTGACTCACTGAGCTATGTGTAGCAGGAGTGAATGGTGGGCTTGACAATAGGGTGGAAATGCTCTCATTCTCCCTGTGAGTAACCTTCTGGATGCGTCATCAGGAGAAAGAACGCTTGTTATCACAAAGTCAATCAAAGAAACCTAAATGTGTTACTGATGGGTTATCGGACTGACCAGTGGCGATTTTAGCATGTCAATCTTGGTGGTGCAACAACAACAAAAAAAGTGTGATGCATGCCAGCAAAGCCACTACACAACACTAAACAATACATGAAAAGCACTATAACGGTGACAAACGGTGCCCACAAACTGTTAGGGCCTACATAAAGCTGTTCCAACAGCAGTCCCAACTTACCACTGCTACACCTGGCTATCAGCGGAGCCTTGTCTGGCAGCGAAACAGTTCATTCAGCCTCATTTACTGCCTTTTAAAAAAACATAGCTGATATGGTTGACTTGCTTAAACAAATGTGGTTCCTAATGACAATTGAGATGTACAAACTATGGATAAGGGGACGACAAGCGGATAAGAGGCAATCCGTAATTTTGATTAAGACATTGATTCACAATGATGACTGCTAGCTAAGATTTTGATAGTAAGATGTTGACATGATCAGTCCAATCAAAGCTACCGTACATATAATGTGATATGACGTCCTTTTATCTGTGGCCAATGACCTTGAGCCTTCTTGGATGGGCACTTCTAATGTAACTCTATGGCAGTGTCGGGTTCACCTAGGGGTCATGATAGGGGTTGTACCAACATGTTTGATGTATTAGAATAATTGATAATACTTATATTGTATCAAAAGAAGGGGAGGGGTTATAAAACCCCTCCCTCCTTACATGTATCGGGTCCTAGACTACAGATTAACAATATATATACATTATGAGGTTTTAATATTGTTCCACAGTTGTTTTCTAATTCTCTCTCACTGCCTCATTATAAAGAGGTCCCTCTGAGAAATGTGTGACTGTGAAGAAGGAGCTCTGCAGGGGAGTGAAGGAGATAAGACTAGTCAAACATTCCACAATAAATCAACTTTGGGGAGTGGATGTTTACTGCTAAGTTTTTAGATAACACTAAAAGCCATTGTTTATATAGCTTGGTAGGCAGGGTTTTGGTCTCAGAGGTAAAAAGGTAATGATGTAGGTAATGACATCACCAGGTTAGACTGAGGGTTTAATAAAACAACTGGAGACCTTTTGTTTGATGCAGAACTTACTAGGAAACATGCGTTCTATGTTCCTGATTGTCAACTTCTGTCTGCAATTGCATTAATAAAGGGTTTTGAATGATTTAATTAAATATATTGTCATAATGCTAATTTCACCAATGTTTGACAAGGACGAAAGGAACAAACCCTAACAGCAGCTACCAAAGGGCTAGAATTTTTTTAGGTCTACCCTTAGACCTGATGGTGACGTAGTGTCCCCATGAGTGACAGAACACTGAGTCAATCACGGCGCAACACTTCATATTTTCTGCTGGGTTGCCCCACCACCACCACAGAAAGCACTGAAATAGGCTGAAACAACTGCATTTTGGAGCTGCCTTACTCAAGAAAACAAAAAAGAGACAATGTTTGTACGCAACTTTATTAACTTAATGATATATATTTTTCTATATTGTTTGCAAACTGACACATATTAATGCCAAAATAATATGTAAAACAGGCAAGCACCCCCCCCCCCCCCCCCCCCCCAATTAAACAAATAAATAAATAGATGTGGGGCTCAGCCCCACCAGCCCTGAATAACCGGTCACCACTGGGACTGACCAATGGCACATTTAACATAACATAAACTCTGGGATTGCATGTGCCTCATCAAAGACTGCATGTCCTGTTTGGCCGTAACCCTTCCTATGTGGCGGTACACAGATTGGTGTGATAGCAGTAATTGTACATAAGACATATTGTGACTCACCTAAAGTCCTAAGAATGTTCTTGTTACTCACCCAAAACCAAGCTTCTAGCCACAACCCAGTCCTTAGCAGTGACCCAAAAGGGACAGGCTGTGATGTGGCCCCATTGTGCCACTGTTTGGGAACCACTGATACAAGGTCATCTGTGGTCATGGAAGTGGATGCGCTTCTGCGCTGAAACAGAACTACAGAGAACAGAGTGACCACTAATTCAGACAAGCAAACACACACCCAACACACACAACACACACACCAAATGTCAGACCCAACACATACACATTAACACACACATATACCAAATTCACACATACATGCCAAGAGAAGTTTCAGTGCCAAATCTCAGCCACATACGTCACTGCTGGTGATTTTTCAGTGTGTGTGTTCTGTGAGGCAGTAATAAAGCAGTAATGTGGAAAGTGAGGAGGGGTGATTGTCACTGGGGCCAGAGAACAATAGACTCAAGGGAAACAGTAGGACAGAGGCAGGACATCCTAACTGCTACTTCATCTTCCTCTCTGTGTCACGTTCTGACCTTAGTTCCTTTTTTATGTCTTTGTGTTAGGTTGGTCAGGGCGTGAGTTGGGGTGGGTAGTCTATGTTCTTTTTTCTATGTTATATTTCTATGTGTTTAGCCTAGTATGGTTCTCAATCAGAGACAGGTGTCGTTCGTTGTCTCTGATTGAGAATCATACTTAGGTAGCCTATTTTCCCCATTTTGGTTGTGGGTGTTTAATTTTCTGTTTAGTGTTTTTCTGCACCTTACAGGACTGTTTCAGGGTTTTTTTTCTTTGTTTATTCACGCTGTTGTTTTTGTATTTCAGTGTTCAGTTAAATAAATCATGAACACGTACCACGCTGCGCTTTGGTCCACACCTTCTTCCACCTCCAACAGCCGTTACACTCTGTCTGTCTCAGCTGGCCCCCGCAAAGTAACACATTACCCCCCTGCCCCCAGGCCTGGAGGAACTGTCACTCTGACCCCGTGGCTAACTCCTGTACTTTATTTCTGCACCCACATATTGGTTTGTTGTAAGGCACTAATAGTCTTCAACTGAGCAGCATACAGTATTGTCCCACTCCCTTTAGACTTGGCCTCACAACCTTTCCCCTGTCCTGTTGTCCCTCCCCCAGCTTCTCACCAGACCTCCCAGCCTTGTGGTGTGTTTGTCTGTGCACAGCCAACTACACGTAACCCAGGCTCTGACGTAGCTAATGAGGCCCAGAAGGGTAAGTCACAGACACCTGGTGCTCAAGCAATACACACACATATAGGCATGCAACACACACACACATAGGCATGCAACACACACACACACAGGCATGCAACACACACACACACACACACACACACACACACACACACACACACACACACACACACACACACACACACACACACACACACACACACACACACACACACACACACACACACACACACACAGACACCCTAGCCAAGCAGAGGAAACATCTGGCCAGGATGCTAAGACAACACATACAAACATACACATATACATACCCACAAATACACGTGTGTGTGTGTGTGTGTGTGTGTGTGTGTGTGTGTGTGTGTGTGTGTGTGTGTGTGTGTGTGTGTGTGTGCGTGCGTGCGTGCATACTTCACTAATGTAGTTTCCACACAGACAAGAGCTGCTTGTGTGTCATATAAATGGAATGTTGTTTGTCAGCATGTTGACATCCCCTAATGAACAAAAATCTAGTGCACCTGCAAATGTTGCTCTAATCCATAAATTACTTTTCTTACAAAACCCATTCATCATACATCAAGTGAACATCATTAAGAAAATCAGACTGAGTTTACTGTAAAGTATTTGTTAATTGTTCCTGTTTTTGTAGATCCATTGAATCAGTGAGTTATAACATGGTTCTGGCAACACCAGTTGTGTTTTATTCCTGCGTTGGTCATATTTTAATGTTTGCCTGAGTTATTAACCCTGTAAATCGCTTTGGATAAATCCACAAAACTATTGATCGTTTTTTTATATATATAAGTAAGTTGGTTATATGGAACTTTATAAACCTATTATTCTCGTTGATTCTAATGCAGGCAGGCAGTTCAGGCAGTGGCATACGACCTACAAAACATCCACAACAAAACACACACATCATGTCTTGTTTTGTCCTTCTCTCTCCTGTTTAAGACAGAGTTGTTATCTGTGAGCCCTGGGCTTCCCTCCTCCATCCCTGTCTGCCTGTGTGTCCGTGTGTGTGTTTATCGGCCATGGTGCCACTGACTGAGAAATATGCCTCTAAAATAGATTAGCCCCACAGCTCACTTTTACAAGAACGCGGAAGGCATTAGTGTGGTTAAGAGTATTTAGTTTTGCCACAGGTTAATTTAGTAATTAGGCATTGTCCACATAGTTATCAACACACATCACTTCTCTCTGCAGTAAACCCTGTAGAGTTCACAGTAACCCTCACACACACACACACACACACACACACACACACACACACACACACACACACACACACACACACACACACACACACACATGCACGCACGAACAAACACACACAATGCTGAGCTTGCATCTTCTTACAATGTGAAAGAAGACACACGAACATAGTAAATCAGTCTGATTGTTACTTAGACTAAATGGTCACTTAAGCCTAGTGTGACCAGACACTAATAAGAGAGCGTTGAGAGAACGCTTCATCAACCCTGTCGGAACACAATAGTGAGGACCAACAGAGCCCTATGGAGAGTATCCTGTCTGCCTCTGTTTGTCTGGCCTGTCGGACTGATATGAGTGACAACCTCCATTAGTTCAGTAACATTTCTCTACTAAGTCAACAGTTAACTTGCCTCCATGCAGACCAGATATCACAGATTCAAAACTCTTGGAATCTCTCCATTGTCTTGCTGAAGTTAACATTCCTTCTTATCATCTTTCTTTCACCATCCCTCCAACAGTCCATTCTCTCCCACCTCTCCCCAGTGGTGTAAAGTACTTAAGTAAAAATTATTTGAAGTACTACTTAAGTAGTTTTTTGTGGTATCTGTACTTTACTTTTGATATTTTTAACAAAGTTTACTTTTACTTCACTACATTCCTTAAAAGAAAATAATGTACTTTTTACTCCAAACATTTTCCTTGACACCCAAAAGTACTCATTACATTTTGAATGCTTAGCAGGACAGGAAAATGGTCCAATTCATGCACTTATCAACAGAACATCCCTGGTCATCTCTACTGTCTCTGATCTGGCGGACTCACGAAACACACATGCTTCGTTTGTAAATGATGTCTGAGTGTTGGAGTGTGCCTCTGGCTATCCGTAAATAAAATAAAAACAAGAAAATGGTCCCATCTGGTTTGCTTAATATAAGACATTTTAAATTATTTATACTTTTACTTTCATATATTTTAGCAATTACATGTACTTTTGATACTTAAGTATATTTGAAACCAAATACTTTTAGACTTTTACTCAAGTAGAATTTTACTCTGTATCTTTTACTTTTACTTTAGTCATTTTATATGAAGGTATATTTACTTCTACTCAAGTATGACGATTGGATATTTTTCCACCACTGCCTCTCCCTCCCTCTCCATCACTCTTTCCATCCCTCATTCTCCGCGCTGCTGTGTCCAGTGCTAGGGCAGAGAATGACACAGCGGACAACACTTCCTGTCTATGCATTTCCCAGATGTCTCCAGACAGACGAAGTGGACACAAGCAGGGAAAGGAGATAGAAACAGACTTGGTCCAACATTGGCTTGGGGAACACACAAACACTATAGTTTACAAATATAACAACAAATTAAATCTGTTTTCTCCTATTCAAAACAATATCAGATAGCATAAATAGCTGACCATGTTTGTTTCTGCGCTGAGCTCAAAACACTGTTTTTTTTTCTTTCCTCCTCAGAATTTGTATTTTATTTAACCTTTATTTTATCAGAGTCATAATGAGACCAAGGTCTTGTTTACAAATGAGCCCTGAAAATACAGAAAATACAGAAAATCCACACGTCAAAATATAAATACAACATGCAAGAAGAACGAAAACACGGTAATATAAAAACATTAATCAGTAACAGAGTCCTCAATCAGCTTTCTGAATGACCCTAGAGGCACCAGGACTACCGACATAAAAACATTCATCAGTAACAGGGTCCTCAATCAGCTTTCTGAATGACCCTAGAGGCACCAGGACTACCGACATAAAAACATTCATCAGTAACAGGGTCCTCAATCAGCTTTCTGAATGACCCTAGAGGCACCAGGACTACCGACATAAAAACATTCATCAGTAACAGGGTCCTCAATCAGCTTTCTGAATGACCATAGAGGCACCAGGACTACCAACATAAAAACATTCATCAGTAACAGGGTCCTCAATCAGCTTTCTGAATGACCATAGAGGCACCAGGACTACCGACATAAAAACATTCATCAGTAACAGGGTCCTCAATCAGCTTTCTGAATGACCATAGAGGCACCAGGACTACCGACATAAAAACATTCATCAGTAACAGGGTCCTCAATCAGCTTTCTGAATGACCCTAGAGGCACCAGGACTACCGACATAAAAACATTCATCAGTAACAGGGTCCTCAATCAGCTTTCTGAATGACCATAGAGGCACCAGGACTACCGACATAAAAACATTCATCAGTAACAGGGTCCTCAATCAGCTTTCTGAATGACCATAGAGGCACCAGGACTACCAACATAAAAACATTACCAACATAAAAACATTAATCTGTAACAGGGTCCTCAATCAGCTTTCTGAATGACCATAGAGGCACCAGGACTACCGACATAAAAACATTCATCAGTAACAGGGTCCTCAATCAGCTTTCTGAATGACCATAGAGGCACCAGGACTACCAACATAAAAACATTCATCAGTAACAGGGTCCTCAATCAGCTTTCTGAATGACCATAGAGGCACCAGGACTACCAACATAAAAACATTCATCAGTAACAGGGTCCTCAATCAGCTTTCTGAATGACCATAGAGGCACCAGGTCTACCAACATAAAAACATTCATCAGTAACAGGGTCCTCAATCAGCTTTCTGAATGACCATAGAGGCACCAGGACTACCAACATAAGAACATTCATCAGTAACAGGGTTCTCAATCAGCTTTCTGATTTGTTCCACAAATAAGGTGCAAGAAAACTGAAAGCTGATTTACCTAACTCAGTAGAGACCAAAAGGCATTTCCAGAGTTAGCTATCTCTAAGACCGGGTGTGGTAACTCATAAGTCTTTAGTTTAATAAAATAATGATGTTAGGTACAGTTGGAGATTTTGTAAAAGGGCTTTATAAATTAACATATACAGTGCCTTGCGAAAGTATTCGGCCCCCTTGAACTTAACTGTATTTTTTTGTGAAGAATAAACAACAAGTGGGACACAATCATGAAGTGGAACGACATTTATTGGATATTTCAAACTTTTTTAACAAATCAAAAACTGAAAAATTGGGCGTGCAAAATTATTCAGCCCCTTTACTTTCAGTGTAGCAAACTCTCTCCAGAAGTTCAGTGAGGATCTCTGAATGATCCAATGTTGACCTAAATGACTAATGATGATAAATACAATCCACCTGTGTGTAATCAAGTCTCCGTATAAATGCACCTGCACCGTGATAGTCTCAGAGGTCCGTTAAAAGCGCAGAGAGCATCATGAAGAACAAGGAACACACCAGGCAGGTCCGAGATACTGTTGTGAAGAAGTTTAAAGCCGGATTTGGATACAAAAATATTTCCCAAGCTTTAAACATCCCAAGGAGCACTGTGCAAGCGATAATATTGAAATGGAAGGAGTATCAGACCACTGCAAATCTACCAAGACCTGGCCGTCCCTCTAAACTTTCAGCTCATACAAGGAGAAGACTGATCAGAGATGCAGCCAAGAGGCCCATGATCACTCTGGATGAACTGCAGAGATCTACAGCTGAGGTGGGAGACTCTGTCCATAGGACAACAATCAGTCGTATATTGCACAAATCTGGCCTTTATGGAAGAGTGGCAAGAAGAAAGCCATTTCTTAAAGATATCCATAAAAAGTGTTGTTTAAAGTTTGCCACAAGCCACCTGGGAGACACACCAAACATGTGGAAGAAGGTGCTCTGGTCAGATGAAACCAAAATTGAACTTCTTGGCAACAATTTAAAACGTTATGTTTGGCGTAAAAGCAACACAGCTGAACACACCATCCCCACTGTCAAACATGATGGTGGCAGCATCATGGTTTGGGCCTGCTTTTCTTCAGCAGGGACAGGGAAGATGGTTAAAATTGATGGGAAAATGGATGGAGCCAAATACAGGACCATTCTGGAAGAAAACCTGATGGAGTCTGCAAAAGACTTGAGACTGGGACGGAGATTTGTCTTCCAACAAGACAATGATCCAAAACATGAAGCAAAATCTACAATGGAATGGTTCAAAAATAAACATATCCAGGTGTTAGAATGGCCAAGTCAAAGTCCAGACCTGAATCCAATTGAGAATCTGTGGAAAGAACTGAAAACTGCTGTTCACAAATGCTCTCCATCCAACCTCACTGAGCTCAAGCTGTTTTGCAAGGAGGAATGGGAAAAAATTTCAGTCTCTCGATGTGCAAAACTGATAGAGACATACCCCAAGCGACTTACAGCTGTAATCGCAGCAAAAGGTGGCGCTACAAAGTATTAACTTAAGGGGGCTGAATAATTTTGCACGCCCAATTTTTCAGTTTTTGATTTGTTAAAAAAGTTTGAAATATCCAATAAATGTCGTTCCACTTCATGATTGTGTCCCACTTGTTGTTGATTCTTCACAAAAAAATACAGTTTTATATCTTTACGTTTGAAGCCTGAAAGGTGGCAAAAGGTCGCAAACTTCAAGGGGGCCGAATACTTTCGCAAGGCACTGTAGAAATGTATCAACCTATGTGACATCAAAGAGGGCCAACCAACTTTCTGGTAGAGTAAGCAGTGATGAGTACTAAAATTGTTGCCCGATAGGATCGATAGGAACGTCGACTGAATAATCAACTTTCTACTATTTAGCGAGAGGCACGACCTATTTCTATAGAAGAAGCCCATGTTCACTCACAGCTTAATAAACTCATCAATACGCATTTTAAAATACAGCTTTTCATTTATCCAGATGCCCAGATATTTGTAAGCAGGGACAAGATCAATATAGGCACCACCCAAAGTACATACAGTGCCTTCGGAAAGTATTCAGACCCCTTGACTTTTTATACATTTTGTTATGTTACAGGCTTATTCTAAAATCAATTCATAAAAATAAATCCTCTGCAATTTACACACAATACCCCATAATGACAAAGCGAAAACAGGTTTTTAGTTTTTAAAATACAAAAAACAAAAAAAATACCTTATCTACATAATCATTCAGACCTTTTTGTCAGATTCCATTGATCATCCTTGAGATGTTTCTACAACTTGATTGGAGTCCACTTGTGGTAAATTCAATTTATTGGAAATTATTTGGAAAGACACACGCCTGTCTAAATAAATTCCCACAGTTGACAGTGCATGTCAGAGCAAAAATCAAGCCATGAGGTCGAAGGAATTGTCTGTAGAGTTCCGAGACAGGATTGTGTCGAGGCACAGATCTGCGGAAGGCTACCAAAACATTTCTACAGCATTGAAGGTCCCCAAGAACGCAGTGGACTCCATCATTCTTAATTTGAAGAAGTTTGGAACCACCAAGACTCTTCCTAGAGCTGGCCACCCGGCCAAACTGAGAAATCTGGGGAGAAGGCCTTGGTCAGGGAGGTGACGAAGATCTTGATGTTCACTCTGACAGAGCTCTAGAGTTCCTCTGTGGAGATGGGAGGACCTTCCAGAAGGACAACCATCTCTGCAGCACTCCACCAATCAGGCCTTTATGGTAGAGTGGCTGGACAGAAGCCACTCCTCAGTAAAAGGCACACGACAGCTCGCTTGGTGTTTGCCAAAAGGCACCTAAAGAATCAGACCATGATAAACAAGATTCTCCAGTCTCATGAAACTCTTTGGCCTGAATGCCAAGCATCATGTCTGAAACCTGGCACCATCCCTACAGTGAATCATGGTGGTGGCAGCATCATGCTGTGAGGATGTTTTTCAGTGGCAGGGACTGGGAGACTAGTCAGGATTAAGACAAAGATGAACTGAGCAAAGTACAGAGAGATTCCTGATAAAAAACCTGCTCCAGAGCGCTCAGAACCTCAGACTGGGAAACCTCACCTTCCAACAGGACAACGATCCTAAGCACACAGCCAAAACAACGCAGGAGTTGTTTCGGGACAAGTCTCTGAATGTCCTTGAATGGCCCAGCCAGAGCCCAAACTTGAACCTGATCAAACATCTCTGGAGAGACCTGAAAATAGCTGCGCAGCAACGCTCCCCATCCAACCTGACATAGCTTGAGAGGATCTGCAGAGAAGAACAGGAGAAGGGGGCAGTTGAAATCACAGTTAAAATCGGCTCAGGGGCTAAATTTTATTTGCTTTTTGCATTGGACTTATATTGAATTCTGCTTATACAAACGCGCTCTACCACAATAACAATGGAGGATTCTCAGAGGAGAAAGAGGAGGCCCATCCTCAGTGAAGGCGGGACAACTTCCGGTGAAACTGGAGGGTGCGCAATTCAAATAAATAATCATAAAAATGATGGACATTAAACATGTAGGTACATACAAGTGTCTTATATCGGTTGAAAGCTTCAATTCTTGTTAATCTAACTGCACTGTCCGATTTACAGTAGCCGTTTCTATTGACTCCTCAGATACCCTAAAATGTAATCAAACTACAATATTTAATACGGAAAGAAGTATGTTCAATAGGAAACCGATATTAGCAGGTGCGTCTTGTCTTCCTCGTGCGCCCAAACACAAATTTCCAATATTGTGTCCCAGTACTAAAACTCATATTTCTTACTTGTTTTGGAAAAAACAAGCCTGAAACCTTGAACATAGAGTGCTGACACCCTGTGGTGTGTTTTCTTTCCAATGGTACCAATTATATGCATATACTGTCACCAGGGCCTGAGCAACAGGCAGTTTACTTTGGGCATGTCAGTCAGGCGGAAATTGAGAAAAAAGGACCCTAGGCTGAAGAAGTTTAAAAAAAGTTATCCTTTTTAGATAAAACTATACTAAATATATTCACCTCACCAAATAATTGACTAAAACACTGTTTTGCAATGAAGGTCTACAGTAGCCTCAACTGCACTCTGTAGGGTAGCACCATGGTGTAGCCAGAGAACAACTAGTTCAGTCCTCCTCTGGGTACATTGACTTCAATACAAAACCTAGGAGGCTTGTGGTTCTCACCCCCTTCCGTAGACTGACACAGTAATTATCTAGGGCTGTGGCATTCACAAAATCTTGTCAGTGGGTGATTGTCAAGCAAATAACTGCCGGTCTCACTGTAATTGACTGTTAATTAACAAACACATTTAGCATCTCCTGGCTTCCACACACAGCCTACAAGCCACTGATGCAGACCTTTGGAACATCTTCATTTAAAAAGTCTAATAAATCCATGTAATGTAGCCTACACCTTCACACTAAACCCATGATTTATTTTAAACAGGTCTAAAGAAGCATGATATTAAGAAAATGTCATATTTCAGAAGAACAGAATAGCATACTCTGAGTTGTCCTTATGTTTGTAATGAATACTCAGGGAGAAAAAGGTGTAGATTCACACGCAGAGCATGGCAGATGTTTATTACGCCTTCACAGAAGGCAGGAATCATGGTCACAGGCAATGGTCAAACACAGGTAGGTAGTCAAAAACAAACAATACCTCACAACCATACAAACAGAAATAACTGAACCAAATAGGGAGCTGATGAGACCAGGTGAGAAACGAACACAGGTGAAATGAGTGAACAAAAATGAAAGACAGATGTTCCAGAACACAAAGAAACAGGGTACGTTCAAGAACATGAAGAAAAAGAACACAAGGTTGACTAAGAAAATTAAAGCAGAACCTTACAATGGTAGATCCTGATCTGGCTGTCCCCTGACCCCTCAGTCCCAGGCCTACCAGAAGGGTGTCCTCTGACCCCTCAGTCCCAGGCCTACCAGAAGGGTGTCCTCTGACCCCTCAGTCCCAGGCCTACCAGAAGGGTGTCCTATAACCCCTCAGTCCCAGGCCTACCAGAAGGGTGTCCTCTGATCCCTCAGTCCCAGGCCTACCAGAAGGGTGTCCTCTTTGTGGAGCGATTCAGCTGCGCTGCATGTTTTGACTGACACAGTCCTGAAACAAGAGATCAACACATAAATTCTTGGACTCAAACAGCAGCTGGAGGATGTATGCAACGGCCTGAGAGAGAAATCATTGAAACAACTTGTTGATTGTGTCAAACATGTGATACAATAAATTCTGGTGCAATGTAAATGTGTTTTCCTTGTTGATTTGATTGCAATATTTGGAAGAACAGATATCTAAAACCGTTGTATGATATTGACTCTTGTCCTCAGTGCCAGAGCTATGGGTAGTGGGAAAAACTCCCTGTCAGGCATGGGCTCATCGGGTCTGGTTGGATCCTTCAGTGGAATGCCATTTTTGATTGCAATGTTGTGGAGCACACTGCAAGCCTTGACAATGTAACAAACCTAATAAAGGAATTTGCACATTGTATTACATTCACGTAATGGGATTTGAAGGAATGTCATTTCAGAGGCAAACCTTGCTAGGCTAGTATTGCAGTGTGCCTCCTGTCCCAGACAAGCACAACGCCCTTTCAGCAGGCCTATGGTGCGCTCCACTGTTGTTCTTGTGTGTGCGTGGGCTTGGTTGTACCTTGACTCTTGTTGGTTTGAGGGGTTTGTGAGGGGAGTCAACAGCCATGTTTTTAATGGGTAGCCCTGGTCTCCTGCAGTTATGAAACACACCATTCAGATATTGTTTCCCAGTAGAGGTCGAACATGGCAAATAAAACCTTGAAAATAAAAACATAAGTCACTTACCAATAAGCCATCCATCCTCAACAGCTCCTTCCTGGAGGCCGACTGAACTGTTCCGCACAATGAATGAATCGTGTCCCACCTGGCCATTTGGCCACTACATTCAACAAAGCCAAATGTGAATCACACACATCACACCTGCACATTGACAGAATGGAAACCTTATCTTTTGACGAAGTTGAATTCATTCATTGATGGTGCTTTTATTGCGATGTGGGTGCAGTCAACTGCTGCAATGACATTAGGAAATCCAGCTATGGTATGGAAATCCCTCACTCTGGCCTGTTGCACAGCAGTGTACGGAAACTGCATGTATTGTGAGGGTCAATGAAATAATGCCATGAAGGACTGCAGGCAATATTCGACTCATGGTTGGTTGTGAAATGCCAGACCGATCCGCAATCTCCCGTTGGAATGTTCCAGTGGCCAAAAATCCCAGGGTGGAGCAGACTTGGGTATGCACTGGGATGGCATTGGTGCATTTTGTCTCCCTTTCTAATACTGGAGAGAGTTGGTTGCAGAGATACAATAAAATATGCCTTGGAAAACTTAATCTACTAATAAGCCAAGCGTCACTCTCAGCCAAAACATCTGCACGCTCATTGAAAACACTCTCCCTGCGTAATGCAGCTTGTGCCAGATCCTCCAGTAATGCAAGATTTGCCATTTTGGACAAGTCACAACGCCTCAGTGTTGCCTTTTATATTATTTAACTGGTTTAACTAAATTGCCTCCAACCTTACATGCCACTCTATTTCTAATTGATTTTATTATTCGACTTAAATGGTTTCATGTTTATGAATTCGATAGCACCCTGAGAAAAATATTAGTAGCTTAAGTGTCTATAAAAGAAATACGAAATAAACGATTCATGTATTGTCTTTTTTCTTCATATTTTTATGATTTGGTCCAGTATGTCAATCCTTTCTCCATTTGGTGGATGGTATTTCATTAGCAGTTTGACTTTTCTACCACAAGGTGCTGTGGGTACGCATGGTTAGAGGTGTGCTTCAATTTACACACAATCTCAAGTATAAGTACAAATTGATAAATTCCACACATTCTCAAGTATAAGTAAGAATTGATCAATCCCACACATTCTCAAGTATAAGTACAAATTGATAAATCCCATACATTGCTTAGAAATGATTGCACACATGGTTTATGAACCTTTCTGTTCATTTGCAACATTGATAAATGAGGGCCCAGGTCTTTCTCACAGGCTACAAGTGAAGACAGACACATCAGGGACGCAACTGCGTGTGTCCTTATCCAATTCCGAGGTACATATTGCAGATATTGGAAGAACTGTCCACACTTACTTTTTATCAGCCAACAAGATAAGTAGGCCTAACGAACAGCAAAAGCACTAGCCTATGTAAATCTACTATCCCCCATAGTACAAAAGTCTAACTATTCAATTCTGTGCGAGAAATAAATATTCCAAACATAGTCTGGGACAGTGGTGTGATGCAATAGATCCCTATGTGGCTGACACAACAGATCAGAACGTTTAGCTTAAAATGTTGATAAACTACTAGGCTATTCACATTATAAGTGCAACAATGCGCACATGGTAGAAGCATTAAGAGCAAATGTTCCATGAGCAGAAAACACCATTATCAAAAGTTATCGCAAATGCAATTATGCATATAATTATTTTATTATAAAGTTGCATTTTTATGGTGAAAATGATCTTCCCCAAACTTGAAACTCACACGCTGCTTACGTATGCCAGTTAGGCTCTACACCCCTTGTAAAGTGGATAGTTGTGATACAAACCTTATTAAAACATATAGGCCTATGGGTGTGCAACTATGATTAGAAAAAGTCGCACAAAATGCATTGTTTCTTGTGTTGGGTATCATTCACAAGTGATAATATATAATTCACAAGTGATAAGCTAATATTGTTACCCATCAAACTGTTCTTGATTTAATCGTCTTTACATACACTAAATAATATATGTGTGAAATTTGTTTTGATTTAGAATGGACCATTATCATGCACCTGTATTGAAACAGGAGCAGCGGGGAAAAAAAACATGTCATCTATGCACTTAAATAGCGAATGGAGGATGCTTTTCCCCGTGGTTTATTTTCATGCCAGCCAGGTAGGCTATACTCCTGTTGTATAAGCAATGTGCTTAATATTAGGAAAGTTGAGAAATAAATATTGTAGGCCTAGCCTATAGAAAGCTGATCCTCCTCTTTTTAGTAGAGGCCATCACTCTTTTTTTAATTGCGCAATTGCATAGCCTATAGAAATGTTGTGCAACATCTCATGGGCTCTCATGAAGTGTTTGAATAGATTTTCGGATACATTTGCATTGATGTCAGAGTGATTAGAGGGACAATAGATTGCTGATTACGAGGCAGTTAGCAGGTTTGTTAGGCTACCAATGACCAGCAGCAGCATCAGTGCTTGGAGAAGCCTAATTACTGTGATTAAACAGTCACATGGAATTTGACTGCCTTCATGACTCTTGACCGCCGGTGTGGCAATAATATCGTCACAGCAATAGCACGAATTATGACAACTTCCAGGGGATGTCCTCCAACCTATCAGTGCTCTTGCAGCATGAACTGACATGTTGTCCACCCAATCAAAGGATTAGAGAATGAATCTAGTACTGAAATCATAAGCTACAGCTAACTAGCACTGCAGTTCATAAAATGTGGTGAGTAGTTGACTCAAAGAGAGAGAAAGACAACAGTTGAACAGTTTTAGACAAATTCATTTCTTAAAAAATGAAGTAGAAGCAGAGAGAGAGAAAGATATTTTGTTGTATATTTTTCCACTTTCAGTCTCACTTACTTAGCTAGCCAATGCAGCTAGCTAGTTTAATCTACATAAAACACCCAGCTCAAACAGAGAGGGGTGCTACGTTAGCTAGCTGGCTATGGCTGTTCAACAGTGGAACTCTTCCATGTCAATGTAAGCTTTGAGTTTTATAAATGTATTGCCACCGGGCCTGCCGGTGTAACTGCTAAACTGCTTGCTGACTGTACACTGTACTGCATGTGTTACTGTTGATTTTGACGTTAGGTAATATGGTAATAACGATGAAGGCTATGTGTAGTGGATAGCGGTTATGATATGAAGGTTTGGCTTGGAAAGTTTTTTTTGCCTGGTCACAGACAGCTGATGTGTTTTGCACTGAAGACCACAAGGAAAGGGAAAAGGTGAGAGGAGAAGAGCATGTTGATGTGAGAAGGAATTATACAACGATCAAAAGGATCATGCTGTTTGTATGTGGCTGCTATGACAGTGAACTGTGTTTGCATGTGATCAGGGTGTCATGAACCCACTATTTCGTGGCAACAGAGGGCTCTCAAGGGGTGGTCACGAGAGTGCTCAGGGAGGTGTGTGGGGGTTTCCATCGGTGTGACTACTGTGGAAAGTCCAGACCAGGTCTCCACTGTGCGCATCCCCTCAGAATATGGCGATTTGGCTCTCGCCTTTTGTAAGAAGACGGCGACTAAATTACCACCTCATCGACGGGGGGATTGTGCAATAAATCTCCTGGTAGATGCAGCACTTCCCAGGAGTCACGTGTATCCTCTGTCACAGGAGGAGACGGTGGCTATGGAAACATATGTCTCCGAATCCCTGGGGCAGGGATACATTCAGCCCTCCACTTCACCTGCCTCCTCAAGTTCCTTTTTTGTGAAGAAGAAGGATGGGGGTCTGCGCCCGTGTATTGACTATCGGGGGATCATTCAGATCACTGTGAGGTACAGCTACCCGCTGCCTCTCATAGCCAGTGCGATCGAGTCAATGCACGGGGCGCGCTTCTTCACAAAATTAGATCTCAGGAGCGCTTACAACCTGATGCGTATCCGGGAGGGGGACGAGTGGAAGATGGCATTTAATACCACCGCAGGGCACTATGAGTACCTCGTCATGCTGTACGGGTTGATGAATGCTCCATCAGTCTTCCAGTCCTTTGTTGATGAGATTTTTAGGGACCTGCACCGGCAGGGTGTAGTGGTGTATATTGATGACATTCTGATATACTCCGCTACATGCGCCGAGCATGTGTCCCTGGTGCGCAGGGTGCTTGGTCGACTGTTGGAGCATGAACTGTACGTCAAGGCTGAGAAATGTCTGTTCTTCCAACAGTCAGTCTCCTTCTTAGGGTACCGCATTTCCACGTCAGGGGTGGAGAGGGAGAGTGACCGCTTTTCAGCCGTGCGTAATTGGCCGACTCCCACCACGGTAAAGGAAGTGCAGCGGTTTCTGGGGTTTGCCAACTACTACCAGAGGTTTATCAAGGGTTTTGGTCAGGTAGCAGCTCCCATTACCTCACTGCTGAAGGGGGGACCGGTGCGGCAGCAGTGGTCAGCTGAGGTCGGACAGGGCTTTTGGTCACCTGAAGGCTCTGTTTACCTCGGCTTGCGTGCTGGCTCATCCGGATCCATCTTTGGCGTTCATAGTGGAGGTGGACGCGTCCGAGGCTGGAATAGGAGCCATGTTCTCTCAGCGCTCGGGCACGCCACCAAAGCTCCGCCCCTGTGCTTTCTTTTCGAAGAAGCTCAGCCAGGGGAGCAAAACTATGATGTGGGGGACCGGGAGCTATTGGCTGTTGTCAAGGCTCTGAAGGCGTGGAGGCATTGGCTTGAGGGGGCTAAACACCCTTTTCTCATCTGGACTGACCACCGCAATCTGGAGTACATCCGGGCGGCGAGGAGACTGAACCCTCACCAGGCAAGGTGGGTTATGTTCTTTACCCATTTTGTTTTCACTCTATCCTACAGACCAGGTTCCCAGAAGGCAGACGCACTGTCCCAAATGTATGACATAGAGGAGAGGTCCATGGATCACACTCCCATAATTCCGGCCTCTTTCCTGATGGCACCGGTGGTGTGGGAGCTGGACGCGGACATTGAGCGGGCGTTACGCACAGAGCCCCCCCCCCCCCCCAGTGTCTTGCTGGACGCCTGTACGTTCCGTCTGCTGTCCACGACCGTTTGATCTATTGGGCCTACACGTCACCCTCCTCTGGTCATCCTGGCATCGGTCGGACGGTGCGTTGCCTTAGTGGGAAGTACTGGTGGTCCACCTTGGCCAAGGACGTGAGGGTTTATGTTTCCTCCTGCTTGGTGTGCGCCCAGTGCAAGGCTCCCAGGCACCTGCCCAAAGGGAAATTACAACCCTTACCCGTAACGCAACGGCCATGGTCGTACCTGTCGGTGGACTTCCTGACAGATCTTCCCCCCTCACAGGGCAACACCACGATCCTGGTCGTTGTGGATCGGTTTTCTAAGTCCTGCCGTCTCCTCCCTTCGCCCTGTGGCTCTACAGACTGCGGAGGCCCTGTTCACACACTTCTTCCGGCACTACGGGGTGCCTGAGGACATAGTTTCTGATTGGGGTCCTCAGTTTACGTCCAGGGTCTGGAGAGCGTTCGTGGAACGTCTGGGGGTCTCGGTTAGCCTCACCTCAGGTTTTCCCCCCGAGAGTAACGGGCAGGTGGAGAGAGTAAACCAGGATGTGGGTAGGTTTCTGCGGTCATATTGTCAGGACCGGCCGGGGGAGTGGGTGGCGTTCATCCCCTGGGCAGAGATGGCCCAAAACTCACTCCGCCACTAATCTTTCTCCTTACCAGTGTGTACTGGGGTATCAGCCGGTTCTGGCACCTTGGCATCAGAGCCAGATCGAAGCTCCTGCGGTGGACGAATGGTTTAAGCGCTCGGAGGAGACCTGGGACGCCGCCCATGTGCACCTACAATGGGCAGTGTGGCGGCAAAAGGCTAGCGCCGACCGGCAATGGCTAGTAGACCGGCGACACCGACCGCCGCCTGAACAGTCGGCGGTCGGCGTCGCCCGTCTACTAGCCATTGCCGATCCACTTTTTTTCCCCCTTTGGTTTTGTCTTTGTTTTCACACACCTGTTTTCCATTTCACAATCATTTGTTCCTGTATTTAAACCCTCTGTTTCCCCCATGGTTTTGTGCGGGATTATTACATGTTCAGTTAGGTTTATTTTGATGACTGGTTTTTTGACGTGTGCTGTGTTCACCCGTGCTTTATCTTTACCGTCTTGTTTTGGTCAAGTGTAATTGTTACCTTGTGCCTTGTTGAGTAAAGTACGTTGCTCACTCATTCTGCTCTCCAGCGCCTGACTTCATGCACCAGCTACACTCACCTTCTGACACAGGGGTGTATTCATTCCGCCAATTCTGTTGAAAAACATTTCTAAACAGAACGAAACGGGGATAAATATACCTTAATTTGTCCAAAAGAAACTATTTTTTGCAACTGTTGGACTAATGATTGTACCCTAGATCAGCTAGATGCGGGCACGAGTGTGCAAGGCGGTATTGAATGTGTCAGTGTCTGTCACCTTGATTACTCAAATTTCTCTCAACCTGTGCACCTACGTTGTAAATATTAAGTTTTAGGGTAGGTTGTAGCAACCTCATGATAGGTGTAGGGAACATTTGAGTATCATGTAGTAGCCTAAACTTACCGAGGTTACATTGAGCTGGGCGAATGGATGATGAATGACAGTCATCCAATATGCTGTAATAGAAATAAGGCCATGCTCAACAACAACAAAAAATCATCCTCCCTCATCTTAAATGTCACTGACTGCCACTGCACAATAAACATAAAGTTTAAATGCAGAGACTCCGAAATCTATAGCCTATCTCTGCTGCGCTGTATCAGCACAATGGACAGCGCCCTACAACAAGGCCATTTGGTAAAGAATATAGGCTACAAAACAGATAGATAGATAGATAGATAGATAGATAGATAGATAGATAGATAGATAGATAGATAGATAGATAGATAGATAGATAGATAGATAGATAGATAGATAGATAGGCTGTTTGTAATAGGGGAATTGCTCTAAGTGAATGCAGGCGTACACACAGCTTTCTTACCAAAATAATTTAAACTAAATGCTGAAAGTAGTAGCGTAGTTATTCATGCATGCAAACAAAAATACTGAATACCAGTTTGGCTTAGAATAGCAACAATTTGAACAAATGAATGTGACTAGAACAAAACAGAGATACAAAGTAGTAGGCCTCGTAAAACAAAAGGCTATTGGATTCAGGTTTGGCCGGGGTAGGCAGTCATTGTAAATAATAATTTATTCTTAACTAACTTGCCTTGTTAAATAAAGGTTAAATAAAAAATGTAAATATTTAATAAAACAATTAAAAAGTGGTCCGAAACCTGAATACCGACACAAGGGTCAAACAAATTCCCCTCTAAGACAATCACTGGTACAGCTGATTAGCTGTCTTGAGTCAAATATCTAGAAAAGCTAATCTAAGTGAGACTGTCCTACAACGCTCATCATCAATGGGAACCATCGAGATAGCTGGTTAGCTATCTTCCAGACAAAACAACAGTAGAAGATGGGAAAGGGGAGACCCCCATACAAGCTTGCCACTGAAAGGCCAACAACCTTCCTAAGGAGGGCTGGTTCCGGCAGAGATAAATGGCAAACAAAGGCATTCACACATAAATACATTCATGATTTTTTTAATTCCAAACGGGCAGCGGTTCATGTGTAAACTATATGATTACTTTGAGAATAGTTCTGAAATGTATCGAAGATAAGTGTATTTTTTTCTCTCTCTCTCTCTCCCTCTCCATGTGGTTGAGTAAAAGCACCATATTGTGTCAGTCCGCTAGGGACCTTTGTCTCATGTATTATGGGTGTATGTTTATTTATGTTTATTTATTAGTTAGCTAGTAAAAAAAGAATTAAACCAATTTGTGTACTACTGAATCATGAGTAAGGCTGGGGTTTTTGCAGATGGATGAGGTTACAACTGTTCAGAATGATATGATAAGAGGTAATGATTAATAAGAGGTCAGTTTATAAGGTCTATATCTATTATATCGATAGAGTTTAATTTGGGAGATGGTAACTATTTAAACAACCTCTTCCGTGGAGCCCCAAGTTCCTAATGAGTTAATTGTTACATGATTAATTTAATCGGGTAACAGTTAAACATAGTTAGTGGATTAAATAAATAACAGTCATCAGATCAATAAAAGTAAAGTCACAACACTAGCTAACCAACAGCTGTAATGATGTATTTGAGAGACAACAAGTGCTCATTGTGCAAATGTATTTATGTTTTCAATAAACATTGGAAATTAAATATAGCTTCTGTCAACAATCTAAGCCAACCCCGTCTGTTTTGCCTTATAGTTGCACACCTGGCAGATTTGTTGCAAAACAACCAACTTGTCTATGGCACAAAATATCCACTGCGCCCTATCAGCACCTTGGACAGCGTCCTACATATTAAAGCAAGATTTTTGATAAACCAAGCAGCTAGATTGTTTCAATCTTATCTTTTCAAAAGACTTGCAGCCTCCTTGATGCTCTGTGGAACTTCCTGAGTAATCAATCAATCCATTCTCCCCTAAATCTTATTGTAAGAGCCCTCTCAAATGTCAGTTGGATTAGTTGAGCTTTCCTCGAGTGTAGCATGTTTTTTCTGTGCTGACTGAAAAAGTTTGTCAAAGTGGAAAATGAGTTCTCGCATGTAGCTGTGGACGCCCCAAAAGTCAGTTCATGTTTCAGTGCAGTAAACATGTCATCGGCATAGCAGAGAGCGGCCCAGAGAATCGTTGCAGGATATCAAGTAGGGTCCATTTGTCCACATTGGAGCCAGAGCGGGCGATTTCAGCAAAAACTGCAGAGTGACACTAAACTCAGCTTTCACCAAATCTGTTTTGCTTTGATCAGCAGTGGTTTCACCTTTTTCACATCTAGAAAGTGGTCCTTGTCTGCGTTAGCATTGGATCCAACAGAGAACTTTCGACATGGGAAACAAAATTCTGCATCAAGCAAGTATTCCGGGCACTCTCTTCCTATGAAGCAGTTGCTATTAAATTAATGTTTTTGGACAGAACCTGCGGCAAGGGTAGGATTTTAGAATTTTAGGCTAACCTGGGCTGGCTCCTCCAATACTGCTGGGCTTGGCCGTCACCTCGGTGGTTTGATGCTGCTTGCTACTGCTCATCACTCTCCTTCTCCATTGTTTGGGTACTTTGGCAAAGCCAATTTCTGATATCCATCGTGGCAGATTAGCTGGTTTGAGCTAGCTAAATAACACTTTGTACAGCTAGCTAAGAAGCAAACTAACTTGGTAATGGTGTGGTGTGAGGCAGAGTTGAGTGAAGCAGCTTCAACAGTAAACTTACAAATCAAAATAAAATATTACATGCGGAAGTGTATCATGTTTTTCCCCCACTTTTCATGGAAACCCAAAGGAGTCATACCTAACCGCCCAGTGGCTGTCCATACCCCTGCTACACACACACTGTGGTGCAATCTGTCCATTGTGATGTCGCATTGGAGATTAAGATTTTAATATTTTTTTGTGTGTGAATTTTACCCCTTTTTCTCCCCAATTTCATGGTATCCAATTGTTTAGTAGCTACTATCTTGTCTCATCGCTACAACTCCCGTACGGGCTCGGGAGAGACGAAGGTTGAAAGTCATGCGTCCTCCGATACACAACCCAACCAAGCCGCACTGCTTCTTAACACAGCGCCATCCAACCCGGAAGCCAGCCGCACCAATGTGTCGGAGGAAACACCATGCACCTGGCAACCTTGGTTAGCGCGCACTAGAGATGAACGTACTTTGGTGCGAAAAGTGCAAATACATCCCAGAACAACAGCAAAGGACCTTGTGAAGATGCTGTAGGAAACATGTACAAAAGAATATATGTCCACAGTAAAATGAGTCCAATATCGACATAACCTGAAAGGCTGCTCAGCAAGGAAGAAGCCACTGCTCCAAAACCGCCACAAAAAAAGCCAGACTACGGTTTACAACTGCACATGGGGACAAAGACTGTACTTTTTAGAGAAATGTCCTCTGGTCTGATGAAACAATAATAGAATTGTTTGGCCATAATGACCATTATTATGTTTGGAAGAAAAGAGGGGAGGCTTGCAAGCCGAAGAACACACATCCCAACCGTGAAGCACGGAGGTGGCAGCATCATGTTGTGGATGTGCTTTGCTGCAGGAGGGACTGGTGCACTTCACAAAATAGATGGCACCATGAGGAAGGAAAATGATGTGGATATATTGAAGCAACATCTCAAGACATCAGTCAAAGCTTGGTCACAAATGGGTCTTCCAAATGGACAATGACCCCAAGCATACTTCCAAAGTTGTGGCAAAATGGCTTAAGGACAACAAAGTCAAGGTATTGGAGTGACCATCACAAAGCCCTGACCTCAATCCCATAGAAAATTTGTGGGCAGAACTGAAAAAGCGTGTGCGAGCAAGGAGGCCTACAAACTTAACAAAATTCACCCAACTTATTTTGGGAAGCTTGTGGAAGGCTACCCGAAACGTTTGACCCAAGTGAAACATTTTAAAGGTAATGCTACCAAAAACTTCTGACTCACTGGGAATGTGATGAAAGAAATAAAAGCTGAAATAAATCATTCTCTCTCCTATTATTCGGACATTTAACATTCTTAAAATAAAGTGGTGATCCTAACTGACCTAAGACGGGGAACTCTTACTAGGATTAAATGTCAAGAATTGTGAAACACTGAGTTTAAATGTATTTGTCTAAGGTGTATGTAAACTTCCGACTTCAACTGTACTTAGTTTTACCTGCATTCAATACTAATTGCAATACTAATTTCTGTAATACAATGAAGGTAGACTGTAGTTCATATAGAGCCTGGTCAATCATGGGGCAACCTGCACATCTGTTGTTGTTTTTTCTGTTACTGCCACACACACACCATCTCTCCTCACGGAACTCTTATCTCCCTGGATGGGGAACTCTTACTAGGATTAAATGTCAAGAATTGTGAAACACTGAGTTTAAATGTATTTGTCTAAGGTGTATGTAAACTTCCGACTTCAACTGTACTTAGTTTTACCTGCATTCAATACTAATTGCAATACTAATTTCTGTAATACAATGAAGGTAGACTGTAGTTCATATAGAGCCTGGTCAATCATGGGGCAACCTGCACATCTGTTGTTGTTTTTTCTGTTACTGCCACACACACACCATCTATCCTCACGGAACTCTTGTCTCCCTGGATGCAACTTCTGCCTGCTCATTGGCTGAAGCGGAGAATGCCCTTGCCGCCGGTTGGCTCAAAGTCTGTCCACTTTGTTTTGACATATAAGTGTAACTGTTGATCTGAACTGTGGCGTACGAATAGCCGTCCCACAAATGACAAACCCCGCACCCCATCCTGCACAGAGTGGATTCAGACAGCGATGTACATAGATCCTGTCCTGCTAGAGAGCCTATATACCTTACTAAACAGGTTAAAATCCTAACATATCTTAGTTCATATATTATAAGCCTAACATTTCTACAGCGAATAGGAGAAAATATTTTTCTGATATTCTAGTGGATATTAAATGAAATTTTTGTTCAATCTCCTCTTTGTATTTGAAGAAGAAAAAGGCTCACCATGCTCTCTGCTTGTCTGGAGTTCCTGGGGATGGGGTTGTGCCTACTGGGCTCGCTCCTGGTCATGATCGCGTGCGGGCTGCCCATGTGGAAGGTGACGGCGTTCATCGATATGAATATCGTGGTCGCGCAGACCAACTGGGACGGGCTCTGGATGTCATGCGTGGTGCAGAGTACCGGCCAGATGCAGTGCAAGATGCACGACTCGGTGCTGGCGCTCAGCCATGATCTGCAGACAGCGCGCGCCCTCACGGTGATCGCGGCGGTTCTTGGGGTGGCGGGGCTGGCGGTGACTATTGCCGGGGCGCAGTGCACTAACTGTATCAAGACCGAATTGGTGAAAGCAAAAGTGGTGCACGCCGGTGGGGTGGTCTACATAATCAGCGGTCTATTGGTATTGGTTCCCCTCTGTTGGATGGCCAATAACATCATAGTAGACTTTTACAACCCAGATGTGTCCTCGTCCAAGAAGAGGGAGATAGGAGCGGCCATCTATATCGGCTGGGCCGCCACAGCCCTGCTCCTTCTGGGGGGAACCATGCTGTGCTGCTCCTGTCCCCAGCGAGGCAAGAGTGCCTATCCCACCAAGACCATCTCGGCCAACGGAGACTTCGACAAGAGACATTATGTGTAGGTGATGAAAAGAGAGTTTTGCGCACATCCAAACTTGCCACAGGAGCCGGACAGACAAGTTAATGTCTACCCTTCTTGTTTGATGCCCATCACATACGTTATCTTTATTGTGGTCACCTAGAACGGAGGCTTTGATAAGGGAAATTATGTGTAGGCTAGACGATATCAGGATACTTTTTTTCATTTGGTTTGATTGTCTGTTATGCATGCCGACTTCACCAAACTTTTAACTTCCTCAGTTTGAAATCAGTGTATATTTTTTTCGAACATATATTTCTGTGTGTTGTAGGCTACACCGTTGTGTAGGGGTCTGGCGACCAGAAAATAAAAACAAAAATGTTGCCAATGAAGCCATACACACCGAGAGCGCAGCTAACCAAGGTTACATTTTTGGTTGATCTCAAGTTAAATTCACGTTAGTTGACAAATCAACTACATGTAAATCAAAACTAGACATTGAACGATGTCTGTGCCCAGTGGGACCTACTTGTTGTGTAGCCTATCCATTGTGTAGCGTTTTTTATAAACCCTTGTATTTGCATATTACTATTTCATCAGTATTATATAGGCAAAAGGTAAAGGTAAAGATGTTTTAAATGTTGATGTTATCATTTGACACTAGGCTATTGTCTGGCCAGAGTGGTCTGTCAAGTCTGTGTGCTCTGTGAATAAAGCCTATTGTTCTCAACTGGCTTTAGTGTCTGCATGTAAGTTGTAAATAGCTACATACATAGAAGCAGGGACTGGTTTTCAACATAGTTAATAACTTTAGGTTCCCACACTGGACGTGTCCTTTGTAAGCAGTGAATGCTACTCAGAACAATGTGCCCTCATATGATGATCAAATGAGCTTATTTGCATTTGAATGCTGTTGTATTGTACTGTATAACTAGCTGATTGTGGACCTATCTGTTTTCCTGGCCCTCTTTAAACTATTGGGCAATTGATGTTTTATAATAAAAATGAAATCACAAACCCCCTTGTGTTTCTGTGTAGTATTATTGTCTGTTACATGTGCATTAGGCTATTTTTATTTTAATAGTATGTACTATTGACTGTTTATTAAGCACAGTTCACAATACAGTTTCAGTTGTATTACTGAGGTTTCTCTACATTGACCTTCTACCACACACACAAACATACAATATACAGTGCATTCGGAAAGTATTCAGACCCTTTCACTTTTTCCACATTTTGTTACATTACAGCCTTATTCCGAAATTGATTAAATAAAAAATTATCCTCATCAAACTACACACAATACCCCATAATGATGAAGTGAAAACCGTTTTTAAGAACTTCTTGCACATTTATTGAAAACAAAAAACACAAATTCCTTATTTACATAAGTATTCAGTCTCTTTGCAATGACTCAAAATTGAGCTCAGGTGCATCCTGTTTCCATTGATCATCCTTGAGATGTTTCTACAGCTGTGGTAAATCAATTGATTGGACATAATTTGGAAAGGCACACACCTGTCTATATAATGTCCCACAGTTGACAGTGCATGTCAGAGCAAAAACCAAGCCATGAGGTCGAAGGAATTGCCCGTAGAGCTCCGAGACAGGATTGTATCGAGGCACAGATCAGAGATGTTCGATCGGGTTCAAGTCCATTCTCTGGCTGGGCCACTCAAGGACATTCAGAGCCTTGTTCCAAAGCCACTCTTGCAGTGTCTTGGCTGTGTGCTCAGGGTCATTATCCTGTTGGAAGGTGAACCTTTGCCCCAGTCTGAGGTCCTGAGCGCTCTGGAGTAGGTTTTCATCAAGGATCTCTCTGTACTTTGCGCCATTCATCTTTCCCTTGATCCTGGCTCCACATCCAACCTGACAGAGCTTGAGAGGATCTGCAGAGAAGAATGGGAGAAATTCCCCAAATACAGGTGTGCCAAGCTTGTAGCGTCATACCCAAGAAGATTTGAGGCTGTAATTGCTGCCAAAGGTGCTTCAACAAAGTACTGAATAAAAGATCTGAATACTTATGTCAATATGATATTTCAGATTTTTTATATTTAATAAATTTGCAAAAATGTAAAAAAAAACAGTTTTTGTTTTGTCATTGTGGGGTATTGTGTGTAGATTGATAAGGGGGGGAAATAATTTAATACATTTTAGAATAAGGCTGTAACAAAATGTGGAAAAAGTGAAGGGGTCTGAATATTTTCCGAATGCACTGTGAATACATAAACATAGGACTGTGTGTAATCGTAGCCTCTGCTAACTCAGCACACCCCAACTATCACCTTCTGGTTTACAATGACATAAACAAGGACTGATGAATGTATTACTGGTTGTTAAACTTGAATCAAAGTGACTGAAAAACACTAACTAATAACACAGTGGTCCACAAACATTTATTACCCTGTGGCCTAAACGTTTGTCAAATGTTATTTGGAAAGCAGCAAATGTGAGTCTAACAGAAAGGGAGAACTACAGGACTGTTCTCTGAACACAGTACAGCACATCTCAAATAGCAATGTATAATTAAAGGAGGAAATGGAAAAACAAACAACCTGACATAGAATTTATTAACAATGGGTGAACAATTTATCAGATTTTCAGGGGTTAGGGATTAGGTGCTAGGGGGTAGAGGGTATAGAGCAGTGGTGCATTGTCGTAAACAACAGGTGTAGACTAACAGTGAAATGTTTACTTATGGAAACTTCCCAACAATGCAGAGAAAAATAGACAAATATTAGAAGAAAAAATAGAAATTAAAAATACAAATGATGTACACACACACGAGGGGGGTGGGGGGGTACCAGTACTGAGTCGATGTACAGGTTTGAGATAATTAAGGTAGATATGTACATACAGGTAGAAATAAAATGACTAGGCAACAGGATAGATAATAAACAGTAGCAGCAGTATGCGATGAGTCAAATGTAGCCATTAAGTCAAACTCAATGTCTGGACACCCGAATGTCTGCGGGTTGTCGCTTCTCCCTTGAACTTGATTAGGAACTCCCCTCACCTGGTTGTCTAGGTGTTAGTTGGACACAAATGGAAAGGAAATAATAAAAACCACTAGACCGTCCAGGAATGAGTTTGCCACCCCCTGGTATAGGGGCTAGGGGGTATGAGCTAGTAGGGTAGGGGCTGAGGGTGGATTTGGGATCGGTGTGCCTCTACTGAAGCCTGTCTGTGCCTGCAGTCCTCTTCAGGTCAGAGGTCAGGGTGGTGTCTTATCTGGTGTCGTTTCCGGTCGCCATCTTGGGAGAACCTCTTCCCACACTCAGAACAAATGTATGGTTTCTCTCCAGTGTGAATCCTCATATGTATGATCAGAGCACTCCGTCGGAAACAGCGTTTCCCACAACAGTGGCACTCATGAGGTCTCTCTCCTGTGTGAACCATCTGGTGTCTCCTCACACTGTCAGCTCGAGAGAAAATCTTCCCACAGACAGGGCAGGAGTAGCTGGCCCTCTCCCCAGCGTGCCACTGGAGGTGGATCCGGAGTGTGGTGGACTGGACAAAACTCTTCCCACACTCTGAGCAGATGTATGGTTTTTCTCCGGTGTGAGATCTCTGGTGCACCTTAAATGTGCTTGGCTTGTTGAAAGTCATTCCACAGTCACTGCAAAGGTAAGACCTCTTTTTTACAGTTTTTCGCTGATGTCTTTTCTGGTGGATCTCAAATTGTCTTTTGTCTGAGAACGCCTTTCCACAGTCAGAGCAATGGTGAGGTAGCTCTCCAACATGTACCTGCAGGTGACTATTTAACATTGCCTGTGTAGAGAACTTCTCCTCACACATAGAGCAGTGGTAACGTGTCTTTTCCTTGTGTTTCCACTGGTGTCTTTTTAGATTTTCCGGACGAGTGAAGCTCTTACCACAATCAGAGCAGTGATTAGACTTCTCTTTATGTGTATGCTGGTGTCTTCTCAAGTGATAGGCTCTGGTAAAACCTTTACCACAGTCTGAGCATTGGTGAAGCATCTTTCCAGCATGTTTCTGCTGGTGTCTTTCAAACGCGTGTAACGACTGGAATAGTTTCCCACAGTCGGTGCAGAGGTGAGGCTTTTCCCCGGCATGCACTTTCATGTGACTTCTTAGTTGTGCTGCTTTAGAGAAACACTCATCACAGTTAGTGCAATGGTATGATTTGTCAGTCATATGGCTTCTCTGGTGTTTTTTCAAATGTTCCGGTCGAGTGAAGCTTTTACCACAATCAGAGCATTGGTGAGATTTTTCTTTACTATGTGTTTTCTTGTGTCTTTTTAAATGATAGACTCGGGTATAACTCTTATCACAGTCTAAGCAGTGGTAGGGCTTGTCTCTGGTTTTAGAACTGTTGTCACAGGCATCATCATCACCATCATCATAATCATCACCATCATCAACACCACCATCATAATTATCAGAGATTGGGGCAATTTTCTTCCCTTTCTCCAACGTTCTCTGACGCAGTTGCCTGTCTATATGTAAACTGTCCTTGCAGTCAAACATTGTCTCTGTAGAAGTGGTGTTTGCTGTGTCCATTAAAAGCTTTTGATGATTTGGCCCACAGTGAATGAAAGCTAAGAGTCCCGATGCTGCTGTGTTGTCGTGGAATCGTGATATAACCGACAACTCTTCACTGCAACCAGTAAATTTTACATTCGGAACGTGAAAGAAAAATAATCGTTATTCAGTTAACTCAACAAGAAATATGATTAAAGAAAGTACAAAGTAAACTCTAGTCTTCGCAAACGTGCTTGTTAGCTACCGAAGTATGCAGACGTCAACAGTGTGACGTCATCATACGCTTATCACGTGGTTTATGTTATAATAACCTGAGCCGCCGTGCACAGGTCAATGGGCAAAAGCGGTGCCGGGGAGCGCCATTCTCAAATGGAACAGTGATCTGCAGCGCTCGGTCATGTTGTCTACAAGGCAGCATGTTGCATCGTCTAGAAACATACAACATATTTTTTCCATAAAATATATGTTCGAATTGTCAAACTAGTTTTCATTGGGAAGGCAGATAAGGCGTTTGTATCAAAAGCAATCACCTTTGTATGTGAAAACAGAATCCACCTCTTTACTCCATGTCCTTAATCTAGCTCAGGCCACGTCACTTTTGTTTTGAGCCAACTGCGCAGTGAGCTTTGAACAGGGCACCACCCCGGTGGCAGCCCGGTTCCAAAAAGTACGCTATCACTTTTCACCAGGTGCAACCTCCGGGGTAACCCGGGCCAGATAATCGAATCCCTCAGTAGTGTGTGATTTCGGTCCGCAATTCTGTGTATTCCACTATGTGGACATTCATACATTGATCGCCGCACCCTCCCCCCTCGAGCGTCCCATTGGTTCCTGCATGTGGCTTGTGTTTAAGTGACACTTTTGATATTCTCCATTTCCCTTATTTGTCTATGCGATTGAAATGTGGGTCAAAATGAAATTACAAGTATTATCCGAGTTTTTCGTTTAGGCTGTGACATCATTGTAGTATAATTAATGTGCAACGTTTTATCTTAAAATGTATGTGTAATCTGTTGATGCGTTGGATGCCAGATGTAACAGATATAACAGGCACCTAACCCCTCTATTTTTTAAAGCTGTGAGGAGGTGATGTAATGAACAAAACAGACACAGAAGCCCCAAACGTAACATTAACAGAACTGCAGGAAGGCAGTGCTCAGTAGGCAGGGACGAAGGACACTTTCTACTAGTGTTTCAGCTAGCTAGCAGTGTCGTCCTTTTTTTGGTATTTTTATAGCGGAAGACATCCTATAAGGTGTATTGCCGCCGCCTCCCACATGTGTACCGGAGTCCTAATTTAAAAATGTACCAATAGAAGTATAAAGAGGAGTTCCTGCAGATACAGGAATGGACACATGCAGGAACGCTCTGAATTGCAGGAGAAGGTGATCACAGCCTTCTCCATAATCTAGCCTACTGAGATAAATTACTGTAGTAGCCTTAACTGTTTATCCTTTGTTATGGGTCAGTTTAATGCACCATGCAAACTGTACAAAATGGATAGAAATATTGAATTATGAAGAAAGGTGTGAATTATAAAATAAGAAATTAACATAAAGCACTTTGAGGTCCAAGTGAAAAGATTCCACACACACACACACACACAGAGACAGACAGAGAAATTGAATAAGGGCCTCAGAGGGAATTGTCTGTCTCTGGTCTCTGCTGGGAGACTGCAGCTGACTGAATAAACGATGCAGATTTCACACATACATAATAATAAACACAAACATACAATATAAATACATACTTTGGAGAGACTGTGTGTAATCGTAGCCTCTGCTAACTCAGCACACCCCAACTATCACCTTCTGGTTTACAATGACATAAACAAGGACTGATGAATGTATTACTGGTTGTTAAACTTGAATCAAAGTGACTGAAAAACACTAACTAATAACACCGTGGTCCACAAACATTTATTACCCTGTGGCCTAAACGTTTGTCAAATGTTATTTGGAAAGCAGCAAATGTGAGTCTAACAGAAAGGGAGAACTACAGGACTGTTCTCTGAACACAGTACAGCACATCTCAAATAGCAATGTATAATTAAAGGAGGATATGGAAAAGCAAACAAAACAAACAACCTGACATGAAATGGTTCACATTTTAGCTGTTCTTTAAACCAGATATTTACTAGAGGGCATGGGCTAGCTAGGGAGTAGGAGCTAGAGGTTAGGAGCTAAATGTATGAGCTCGGGGTAGGGATGTCAACTCAATATCTGGTGGGTCGAGTGTTTGCCGGTTGTCGCTTCTCCCTTGAACTTGATTAGAAACTCCCCTCACCTGGTTGTCTAGGTGTTAGTTGGACACAAATGGAAAGGATATAATAAAAACCACTAGACCCTCCAGGAATGAGTTTGCCACCCCCTGGTATAGGGGCTAGGAGGTAGGAGCTGGGAGGGTAGTGGCTGAGGGTGGATTTGGGACTGGTGTGCCTCTCCTGAAGCCTGTCTGTGCCTGCTGTCCTCTTCAGGTCAGAGGTCAGGGTGGTGTCTTATCTGGTGTCGTTTCCGGTCGCCATCTTGGGAGAACCTCTTCCCACACTCAGAACAAATGTATGGTTTCTCTCCAGTGTGAATCCTCATATGTATGATCAGAGCACTCCGTCGGAAGCAGCGTTTCCCACAGCAGGGACACTCATGAGGTCTCTCTCCTGTGTGAACCATCTGGTGTCTCCTCACACTGTTAGAGCGAGAGAAAGTCTTCCCACAGACAGGGCAGGAGTAGCTGGCCCTCTCCCCAGCGTGCCACTGGAGGTGGATCCGGAGTGTGGTGGACTGGACAAAACTCTTCCCACACTCTGAGCAGCTGTATGGTTTTTCTCCTGTGTGAGATCTCTGGTGCACCTTAAATGTGCTTGGCTTGCTAAAAGTCATTCCACAGTCACTGCAAAGGTAAGACCTATTTTTTACAGTTTTTCGCTGATGTCTTTTCTGGTGGATCTCAAATTGTCTTTTGTCTGAGAACGCCTTTCCACAGTCAGAGCAATGGTGAGGTAGCTCTCCAACATGTACCTGCAGGTGACTATTTAACATTGCCTGTGTAGAGAACTTCTCCTCACACATAGAGCAGTGGTAACGTGTCTTTTCCTTGTGTTTCCGCTGGTGTCTTTTTAGATGTTCCAATCGAGTGAAGCTCTTACCACAATCAGAGCAGTGATTAGACTTCTCTTTATGTGTATGCTGGTGTCTTCTCAAGTGATAGGCTCTGGTAAAAACTTTACCACAGTCTGAGCATTGGTGAAGAATCTTTCCAGCATGTTTCTGCTGGTGTCTTTCAAACGCGTGTAACGACTGGAATAGTTTCCCACAGTCGGTGCAGAGGTGAGGCTTTTCCCCGGCATGCACTTTCATGTGACTTCTTAGTTGTGCTGCTTTAGAGAAACACTCATCACAGTTAGTGCAATGGTATGATTTGTCAGTCATATGGCTTCGCTGGTGTTTTTTCAAATGTTCCGGTCGAGTGAAGCTTTTACCACAATCAGAGCATTGGTGACATTTTTCTTTGTTATGTGTTTGCTTGTGTCTTTTTAAATGATAGACTCGGGTAAAACTCTTACCACAGTCTAAGCAGTGGTAGGGCTTGTCTCTGGTTTTAGAACTGTTGTCACAGGCATCATCATCACCATCTTTATCACTACTGTCACCAGCATCATAATGATCATTACCATTATTATCATCATCATCACCATCATCCTCACCATTGTCATCGTTATAATCATAATCGTCATCAACACCATCATCACCACCATCATCATCAGAGATTGTGGCCATTTCCTTCCCTTTCTCCAACGTTCTCTGACGCAATTGTCTATCTGTATGTAAACTGCTGTCCTTGCTGTCAAACATTGTGTCCTTTAGTGCCACCCCCTCTACCTCAGGTGTCACACAGATTATTTTGCGATCTGTCTCTTTAAGAGAGAAAAGTTCAAGACATGACATGTCTTCATCAGAGTCATTTGAATCAGTTTCAGTAACCTGATGCACTTCTCCTTCTCTCTTTCCTGTTTTGGGTGACTTTTTATCACTCTGCTTCGATTTGCACATTTTCTGTATGTGTCCTCTTTTGTTACATTGTCTACAGTCTTTGTCTTTAAACCAACAATCGACAGGGTCATGTGACTTTTTACCACACCGAAAGCATGCCTGTGATTTATCTTGACGTCGGGTGTTCAACTGGTTCACTGTGCATTCCACTGTATTTTTCCTCTGTAACTCTCCTGCATCTTTTGCGGCAGTTTCCATTGATATGGCTATGTCCAATGCGCGCGCCAATGTCAGATCTATTTCTGATAAGAGCCGTTTCTGTGTGCTCTCGTTGTGTAACCCGAATACCAGCCTGTCTCTGAGCGCATCCGACAATCCCTGTCCGAACTGACAATACTGCGAGAGCTGGCGGAGCTCCCCAATGTACTCCGGTATTGACTCTGTCTTTTGCTGATTCCGTTTGTGAAATCGGAAACGTTCGGCTATGACCAGCGGCTTTGGATTTAGATGGGTCTGTAACGCGTTTACAATCTCTTTGAAAGTCTTCTCTTCTGGCTTTGTCGGTGCTGTAAGGGTACATAGCAAGTTATATGTTTTAGCTCCCATTACACCCAGAAGTACCCCCACTTTCCTTTCAGCTTCTACATCGTTAGCAAAGCAATACTGCTCAAGTCTCTCGATATATGTAGCCCAATCCTCTATGGTGCTATCGAAATTGTCCATTTGCAGCAGCAGGTCCATTTTTGGGGTAGAGCTATCAACGTGATATCCTCAATATCAAGCAAATAAAGTATGTTTTAGTCTATTTTTCTCCCCGATGTTGGTGTTCATTACACGGTAGGAATTGTACTTCAAGCAGAGATAACGTTTACATGACTTCTTTCTTCTTATGAGTTTCCGGTACACTAAGACGCTGTGTTGCGTATTGCTGCCTTTCACAGGTCGGAGTGTGAATTGCACATTTTGTCACAAAAAAAGGTGAGTTTACATAACTTCATTTTGTACGATCTTTTGGCTCATTCGACAGTGCAGACGATTTTAAAGGCGAGTCGAGACGGACTAATCTACAAATCACCTTGAATCATAAATAACTACTCAATGTTATTTGCAGATCAGTCAGTCGTTCGCAATGTACCCATGATACATAGCGGTGTTGGTGCTCCTGAACATGGCCTATGACCTAATTGTTCAAATTCAAGCACAGAATGCGCAGTACTTGAATAAGTATCACTGCTCTAGTAGCAACATACATTAGTGCCTAGGATACATGCTATATAATGGTATCACATTATTTCATACATAACACATTGTCTATGGAGATGCCTTTTATTCTGTATCCATTGGACGCTTTTGATTTGGGAGGATTTAGCCCTCAGTTAAGTAAAGATAGGACAGTGCTAGTCCAATAAAGGACTAAAGGAGTCTAACGTTACTCTTTAAAGTCCAAGAACCTACATGTTCTGTTCAAAGGTGAAATGGATTGGAAGTCAAAACATGTGACCAGATTCTCAATTGATGTATGGTTCTGGAAACATAAATCCCTCTACTTTCATTTCACATCAAAATTATTCCATAAATGCAAAATACAGACTTACTGTACACCAGTGGAGGCTGTTGAGGGGAGGATGATCCATAATAATGTCTGGAACAGAGCAAATTGAATGGAATCAAACAATGTGTTTGATGTACTGGATACCATTCCACTGATTCCTCTCCAGCCATTACCACGAGCCTGTCCTCCCCAATTTAAGGTACCACCAACCTCCTGTGCTGTACTCTGTTAACCGGTTTTGGCACAGTTGCAGCCAACAGTATTTTTCAGTGATAACACTTGTGGAGTCTGTCTTCTGTTTACACACAGGTGTTAGGAGACACATATAGTTAATTAGCACAGGTAGTCAACTCTGTCTTCCGTAAACACTCGCTGTAACATGGAGATATGGCCATGTGGGAACACTAACCCTATAAAGGTGTGTATAAATTTAACCTTTTATTTTTAGAAAATAATTTATTTCTGATATGATATAAGGTATTTATACTTCCAACCCGTACCGCAATTAATGCGTGTTAATATTCAAACCAAGATTCGTGGCTCTTAACAAAACTCTCCCATACAGAAGCCTTCATCCAATGTTCCTTATCTGTAATGTAATGGAACTGAGAGTCATGATCAAGCTGGGCTAGGAGAATCCCAGCTAGCTAGTTAGCTGTCCCGCTACTGCTGTGTTGCCTTTTAACTGGTGATTAAATCTAAACTTTTCTCAATTAGTCGATCTAAGATTCTGACCGGGAACGGAAAACTTGTAGTTAGCTTACAAAAAAAATATTGTTTCCAAAAATAGCTTTTTATTTTTTTTAATGTATTTATTAATAACAAATCAATACATAAAGCACATGAGGGAACACAAGCATACATAGATTACAAACAATAGACAATCGAGCTAGGGGGTACAATATCACATTACAATTACACAAGGACCTTAAGGGACATGCATATACTTACAATTCTAACAGCTTTTTTGTTAGTAGAGCATTTAACCGTCTTAAAATACAGTTCAATTTCTTTTTGTAGGGTACGAAAATGTGGTTTTCTGTTTGTAAATTTACATTTGTGTATATGAAATTTGGCCAAAAGAATAATGAAATTAATTACATAAAAAGGATTCCGCTTATTTCTATTGTATGTAAAGAATCCAAACAGTACATCTCTCCACAATAGTGTAAAATCTTCATAAATGTGTTCAATTATAAACCTACTGATGTCTTGCCACAGTTTTCTTACATGCATACAATGCCAGAAAAGATGCACAACTGTTTCTGGGTGGTCATTACAAAAGGAGCAATTTGAGTTGATGTTTTCCTTAAACTTCTTCATATAGTGGTTGGCAGGATAATATTTATGAATAATTTTAAAGGAAACTTCTTTAATTTTGTTAACAAGTAGGTATGTGTGTGGCAACATCCAAACTTTTTTCCAACAGATATTATCAATAAATCCATTCCAATAGATACAACATCCTGCTGAAACAAGGATCGTAATCGCTCTGTTGTTGAATGGACCAAAAGAGAAACAAATCTTTCCTACTGATGAGTCAACAGGGTCAACAGAAGGTAGGCTCTGAGGGTCAGGTCTTGACATGTTCCTGAATAACATAGCAACACCTGAGGGAATGGCATCTAAAACAATTGAAAAATCTTTAGGTGTTACAGGGACCTTGTAAAGTGATAAGAATTCTTTATAACTGAGTAAAATACCCTCTTCATGCTAGCTAGCTACGGAGGTAAGATGTAAACAGAGCGACGTCATCCGCTTCTTCTTCTTGTGCATTTTCGGCAGCCTGTACGCTTTTGAGCATATGAACATCATCAGCTTTACCTCTCTCACGGTTTTCTATTGGTCGTCACTAGTTACCACAGTCACAAAGTCAGAGGGCCCGCCTAGTCGACCAATTAGATGAGAGAGTGTGATGCCGGCTCAGAAAGCCTGCCTACCCGACCAATCAGATGAGGGAATGTGATGATGCGAATGCCAGCTTACGCCTCGATCATACCGAGAGTATATTGCATTTTGGTACACCAGAAGTACATTAATTTCCAATGGAACGCTGTGTTTGCCTTGCAGCATTGCGTTGCTGTGAGTTCTGTGTGGTGCATACGTTGGACTTATCGAATGTATGTGTCAAACTGCATGAGTATACGGCTTGACAGAAATGGTAGCAGAATGAATGTTGATCTTTTGTTGCACACATATCCAGATGATGCTGTGTACCAATTTGCGCGAAAGCACTGTAGGTGTGATCGAGGCGTTATGGTTCGTGGGAAATGCTGCATTTTCTAAACATCACATCTGAGCAGCATGGTGATGAAGAAGATTTCTGTCCATACTGAGGTCCATCTGGAAGAGGACAGAAGGGGACCTCTAAGAAGGTGTTGTGGGTCAATGTGCAGGCCATCATAAAGAGATCACAGACCTCACTTATCATCTTCAAAATGAGCAGTGCATGACGGACCTGTCTTCACATCTGCAAAGCCTATTGCTGGATATGAAGGCTCATGTTCCACAGCATAAATACATTTGCCTTTGGTTTAAATGTTTCACACCGGACATCTAAAAACTGGTAGGACAGAGTGAGTGGAACATTCTACCAATTGAGTACATTTTGAATAGGGCAACTTTTATTTAAACTAATTTTCTATCATAAAGAGGTAAACTTAATTAAAAAAAAAAAAATCATATCAAGATGTTAAATAAATAAATGACCATAGTGAGTGCCCAAGTGCCAAATAACGTAACAGGATTGAAGTTTATCTTAAATCAGCCAATTTAACTGTGTATGTTTTACTTGAGGATTACTTGTGCATTTTTGGGGAAAAAAATTCAAATCAAAGTGTACATTTTTGTACATGTAATTTTAAAAACAATACAGATATTGGAGTAAATCGAGATATATGGATAGATAGATCTACATTTTTAGGTCCTCAATTTTCTTCTTCCAACAGGGGTGGGGAGACATTTTTTCAGTTTCAAAGTTAAGTTCCTGCAATTCTACACATTTTTCCATGACTTATGCCATGTTAATATGATATCTGGTGAGCGTGACAAACACAATCAGTAGGGCCCTCTGGAGGTCCGGTTGGCAATTCAGATAGACTAACTAGACTAAATTACCAATCTTCATTTTTTTTACTGACATGGGATAATTGAGTGACTTTCAATGAGTGACATTTAACAAGAGGAACATTTCTGATGCACAACTAAGTTTGGAAACTGCCCCTTTTGTATTCTACTATTCTAACTCATACTTAGTAACAAAATGGTAAAACTATCAAATGAACTGCAATATGCTGTCTTCAATCAACTCAGTGTGCAGTTCAATTGAATTGCATATTAAGTTCAACTAGTTATACTGCAGTAGGACTGTAGCATGCAGTTTATATTGTAGTTTATTTGCATTATAACTGTGCCGCTACTGTTTTTTTGTTTTTCGAAAACATTTGAGGTCCGGACCTTGGTGTCCTCATATGTAGGGTTAAGACAAGTAACTATGAGTAAGGGCAAACATCATGATAAAGCCTGCAAGCGGAGTTTGAATAAGACATCCGATTTGCATTTAGAAATGTTGGTTTTATTATGGATAATAAATAACCAAATCATTGATGGATCACTAGACAAAACAAATGCATGTCTCTCGTCTGCCCCTGCATGCCGGTCGGCATACGGTCATCACACTCCCTCATCTGATTGGTCGTTGCCTGCAAACTGTAAGCCAGCATACACGTTCAACATTCATCTGATTGGTCAAGTAGGCAGACCTTCTTACTTTGTGGCTAACTAGTGACCTTTTCGGTGATCAGAAGCCTATCACGTGGTTTCTGTGCATAATGTAGGCTACTGGGATAAACAACTGTAGTTGTAGCTAGTATCCTGCTTTGCTAAATCATTTTTTGTTGTTTTCCATCTATTGAATGCACCATGAATACTGTACACAATGATGAATGGATAGAAATATAGTTACGGAAAAAATTATGAATGTGGATCCTCTGTAGGTTTCTTCCTAGGTTCCTGCCTTTCTAGGGAGTTTTTCCAAGCAACGGTGCTTCAACATCTGCATAGAGGGGTTGGTTGTTTAGCAACAAAACAGATGCGTGTGCAACTATGGGGCAAAACAAATGGAGTTTGCTTAGATTGTTGACAACATGTAAGCTATATTTCATCTCCAATGTTGATTGAAAACAAATACATTTGCACAATGAGCACTTGTCTCTCAAATACATAATTACAATTGTTGGTTAGCTAGCTAGCAGATTTTAGCCATAATATATGAAATAGTAAAAAACACTAGACCGTCCAGGAATGACTTTGCGACCCCCTGGTATAGGGGCTAGGGGGTATGAGCTAGTAGGGTAGGGGGTGAGGGTGGATTTGGGTGCCTGTGTGCCTGTACTGAAGCCTGCCTGTGCCTGCTGTCCTCTTCAGGTCAGAGGTCAGGGTGGTGTCTTATTTGGTGTCGTTTCTGGTCACCGTCTTGGGAGAACCTCTTCCCGCACTCAGAACAAACGTATGGTTTCTCTCCAGTGTGACTCCTCATATGTATAATCAGAGCACTCCGTCGGAAGCAGCGTTTCCCACAACAGTGGCACTCATGAGGTCTCTCTCCTGTGTGAACCATCTGGTGTCTCCTCACACTGTCAGCTCGAGAGAAAATCTTCCCACAGACAGGGCAGGAGTAGCTGGCCCTCTCCCCAGCGTGCCACTGGAGGTGGATCCGGAGTGTGGTGGACTGGACAAAACTCTTCCCACACTCTGAGCAGATGTATGGTTTTTCTCCGGTGTGAGATCTCTGGTGCACCTTAAATGTGCTTGGCTTGTTGAAAGTCATTCCACAGTCACTGCAAAGGTAAGACCTCTTTTTTACAGTTTTTCGCTGATGTCTTTTCTGGTGGATCTCAAATTGTCTTTTGTCTGAGAACGCCTTTCCACAGTCAGAGCAATGGTGAGGTAGCTCTCCAACATGTACCTGCAGGTGACTATTTAACATTGCCTGTGTAGAGAACTTCTCCTCACACATAGAGCAGTGGTAACGTGTCTTTTCCTTGTGTTTCCACTGGTGTCTTTTTAGATTTTCCGGACGAGTGAAGCTCTTACCACAATCAGAGCAGTAATTAGACTTCTCTTTATGTGTATGCTGGTGTCTTCTCAAGTGATAGGCTCTGGTAAAACCTTTACCACAGTCTGAGCATTGGTGAAGCATCTTTCCAGCATGTTTCTGCTGGTGTCTTTCAAACGCGTGTAACGACTGGAATAGTTTCCCACAGTCGGTGCAGAGGTGAGGCTTTTCCCCGGCATGCACTTTCATGTGACTTCTTAGTTGTGCTGCTTTAGAGAAACACTCATCACAGTTAGTGCAATGGTATGATTTGTCAGTCATATGGCTTCGCTGGTGTTTTTTCAAATGTTCCGGTCGAGTGAAGCTTTTACCACAATCAGAGCATTGGTGACATTTTTCTTTGTTATGTGTTTGCTTGTGTCTTTTTAAATGATAGACTCGGGTAAAACTCTTACCACAGTCTAAGCAGTGGTAGGGCTTGTCTCTGGTTTTAGAACTGTTGTCACAGGCATCATCATCACCATCTTTATCACTACTGTCACCAGCATCATAATTATCATTACCATTATTAGCATCATAATCATCGTCACCATTATCATCGTTATAATCATAATCATCATCACCACCATCATCATCAGAGATAGTGGCAATTTCCTTCCCTTTCTCCAACGTTCTCTGACGCAATTGTCTATCTGTATGTGAACTGATGTCCTTGCTGTCAAACATTGTGTCCACCCCCTCTACCTCAGGTGTCACATAGATTATTTTGCGATCTGTCTCTTTAAGAGAGAAAAGTTCAAGACATGACATGTCTTCATCAGAGTCATTTGAATCAGTTTCAGTAACCTGATGCACTTCTCCTTCTCTCTTTCCTGTTTTGGGTGACTTTTTATCACTCTGCTTCGATTTGCACATTTTCTGTATGTGTCCTCTTTTGTTACATTGTCTACAGTCTTTGTCTTTAAACCAACAATCGACAGGGTCATGTGACTTTTTACCACACCGAAAGCATGCCTGTGATTTATCTTGACGTCGGGTGTTCAACTGGTTCACTGTGCATTCCACTGTATTTTTCCTCTGTAACTCTCCTGCATCTTTTGCGGCAGTTTCCATTGATATGGCTATGTCCAATGCGCGCGCCAATGTCAGATCTATTTCTGATAAGAGCCGTTTCTGTGTGCTCTCGTTGTGTAACCCGAATACCAGCCTGTCTCTGAGCGCATCCGACAATCCCTGTCCGAACTGACAATACTGCGAGAGCTGGCGGAGCTCCGCAATGTACTCCGGTATTGACTCTGTCTTTTGCTGATTCCGTTTGTGAAATCGGAAACGTTCGGCTATGACCAGCGGCTTTGGATTTAGATGGGTCTGTAACGCGTTTACAATCTCTTTGAAAGTCTGCTCTTCTGGCTTTGTCGGTGCTGTAAGGGTACTTAGCAAGTTATATGTTTTAGCTCCCATTACACCCAGAAGTACCCCCACTTTCCTTTCAGCTTCTACATCGTTAGCAAAGCAATACTGCTCAAGTCTCTCGATATATGTAGCCCAATCCTCTATGGTGCTATCGAAATTGTCCATTTGCAGCAGCGGGTCCATTTTTGGGGTAGAGCTATCAACGTGATATCCTCAATATCAAGCAAATAAAGTCGATGTTTCACCCAAATTTCGGTGCCCATTGCATGGTAGGAATTATACTTCAAGCATAGATAACATTTACATTACTTCTTCTTGGTAGTTTCCGGTAGACTAAGACGCTGTGTTGCGATTGCTGCCTTTCACAGGTCGGAGTGCGAATTTCACATTTTGTCACAACTTCTTCTTGTACGGTCTTTGGGCGCATTCGACATTGATTTTAAATACGAGTCAATAATCACCTTGGATAACTACAAATGTTATTTGTAGGTCAGTCAGTCATTCACAATAAAGGTTAAATAGTATTTATTTTTTTAAATGATAAATACCGGTTTTGATGCCCTCGAACACAGCCTTTGAATTCGTTATTCAAACTCAAGCGCAGTGCATTGTTGCGCATGCGCGGTACTTGAATACGTATTACTGCTCTCGTAGCAACATACATTAGTGCCTAGGATACATGCTATATAATGGTATCACATTATTTCATACATAACACATTGTCTATGGAGATGCCTTTTATTCTGTATCCATTGGACGCTTTTGATTTGGGAGGATTTAGCCCTCAGTTAAGTAAACATACAGTAGGAGAGTCCTAGCCCAAAAATCCACTAAAGGAGCCTAACATTACTCCTTACAGTACAAGGGCCTACATGTTCTGTTTAAAGGTGAATTGGCTTTGGAAGCCAAAACAGCCAAATACTCAATCTAAATGTGAACAGATTCTCAATTGCTGTATGGTTCTGGAAACATAAATCCCTCTACTTTCATTTCACATCAAAATTATTCCATAAATGCAAAATACAGACTTTTAATCGATTTTCTCACAGTTGCAGCAGACAGTATTTTTCAGTGACAACATTTTTGTCTTCCGTTTACACACAGGTGTTAGGAGACACATGTAGCTAATTAGCACAAGTAGTCAACACTGTCTTCCATTTGTTTTCTGTAAACACACGCTGTAACATAGAGAAATGGCCGTGTGGGAACACTAACCCTATAAAAGGTGTGTATCAATTTACCCTTTTTGTTTTTAGAAAATGATTTCTTACTGATATAAGGTCCTTTCACTTCCAAACCCGTACCGCAAGTGATGGGGCTCTTAACTCCCTCATACAGAGAACTCCCAACCAATGTTCCCTCAAAAACTTTTGGGCACTGAGCAAATTTCAGGTCTGCTGAGGGCAAACTGTCAAGCAAAGATCCACTGAGTTTGAAGGTAGGCCTTGAAATCCATCCAGAGGTACATCTCCAATTGACTCAAACAATGTCAATTAGCCTATCAGAAGCTTCTAAAGCCATAACATAATATTCTGGAATTTTACCAAGCTGTTTAAAGGTAAGGTCAAATTAGTGTATGTACACTTCTGACCCACTGGAATTGTAATACAGTGAATTAATCTGTCTGTAAACAATTGTTTACATGCACAAAGTAGACGTCCTAACAGACTTGCCAAAACTATAGTTTGTTAACAAGAAATGTGTGGAGCGGTTGAAAAACGAGTTTTAATGACTCCAACCTAAGTGTATGTAAACTTCCGACTTCAACTGTATATGTCCGTTACGTTTATGGGGGGTCAATTAAGGAATAAATCGTCTTCTGCAAACCACTGGAAACTAGGACAACATGAGAGGATATTTTTAAAGTACTGGACAGCTTTGTGACATCAAATGGACTTTGGTGGTCAAGATGTTTTGGTATCTATAAAAGCCATGACAGCAGTTGCTCCCGACGTCACTTGGGTACACTGCAGCATCCACCGAGAGGCTCTTGCTGCCAAGGGAATGCCTGACAGCTTGAAAGATGTTTTGGACACTACAGTGAAAATGGTTGACTTTGTTAAAGCAAGGCCCCTGAACTTGTGTATTTTCTGCATTATGCAATGATATGGGCAGCGACCATGTAACGCTTTTACAACATGCAAAAGTGCGCTGGTTATCAAGGGGCAAATTATTGACATGTTTTTTTGATTGAGAGACGAGATTAAAGTTTTCTTTACTGACCATAATTTTCACTTGTCTGACCGCTTGCAAGACCACTCACACGACTGGCCTATCTGGGTGATGTTTTTTCTCGCTGAATGATCTGAATCTAGGATTACAGGGACTCTCCGCAACTATATTCAATGTGCGGGACAAAATTGAGGCTATGATTATGAAGTTGGAGCTCTTTTCTGTCTGCAATGTGTCCGCATACGGCTATTCTTCAACAGAAATGCGTAAAACTACGTCACAATGCTGCAGACACCTTGGGGAATACGTAGAAAGCGTAAGCTCGTTGATGGTACATTCACAGCCAAATAGGGAGTGATTGGAATGCAGCGCTTTCAAAACCTGGGGTACTTCCGGATTGGATTTTTCTCAGGCTTTTGCTTGCAACATCAGTTCTGTTATACTCACAGACAATATCTTTACAGTTTTGGAAACGTTAGTGTTTTCTATCGAAAGCTGTCAATTATATGCATATTCTAGCATCTTTTCCTGACAAAATGTCCCGTTTAAAACGGGAACGTTTTTTTTCCCAAAAATGAAAATACTGCCCCTAGAGTTCCAATAAATGTATTGTATAGTGTGTGTGTGTGTGTGTGGCAGGCTTACAATGATGGCAAAAAAACATTTGAGAGTGCGCTGACCCTGGTGCACATAGCTTGAGGTTTAATGTTTGAAGGGGTACAGGACTATAAAAAGTTTGGGAACCACTGAATTAGAAAAACCAAAAGTTTACCTTGATGTGGAAGAGTTCCAGTGTTGGAAGCCATAGCCAGCTAGCTAACATAGCAGCCCTCTGTTTGAGCCGGGTGTTTAATACCTCTTGATCCTACTTGAGACGCAGACGTCTCAAGTAGGCACCTGGAAATGCAAATGCGCTACGCTAAATGCTAAATGTACTCGTTAAAACTCAAACGTTCATTAAAATACACATGCAGGGTATTGAATTAAAGCTACACTCGTTGTGAATCTAGCCAACAAGTCAGATTTTTAAAATGCTTTTCGGCGAAAGCATGAGAAGCTATTATCTGATAGCATGCAACACCCCAAAATGCCTGAAGGCGACGTAAACAAAATAATTAGCGTAGCCGGCGCTACACAAAAACGCAGAAATAAAATATAAAACATTCATTACCTTTGACGAGCTTCTTTCTTGGCACTCCTATATGCCCCATAAACATCACTATTGGGTCTTTTTTTCGATTAAATCGGTCCATATATACCCAAAATAGCCATCTATGGAAACTGTGTAATTCAGAAAAAAACATTGTTTCAAAACGCTGCGTCATTTTTTAAAATTAAAAAAGTTGACGATAAACTTTAACAAAGAACTTCGAAATACTTTTGTAATCCAACTTTAGGTATTAGTAAACGTTTATAATCTATCAAAATGATCACGGGGCGATGTGTATTCAATAGCTCCACGTCTTGAAATCATGGTCGGAAAACTTTCCTCCAAAACATCCTGTCGGAGACCGGAAGAAATGGAATCCCCCTCCTTTGTTTTCCCAAGAAATAACTCTCAGGAAAATGACGACAATGGTGACATCGTGTGGAAGCTGTAGGAATTGCATCCGTGTCCATATTTAATTTGGTGTCCTTTAAACAATACATGCAAGTGGCGCATGGATATTATTTTCAGCTTTCAGTGACCAGTTTTTCTTGCGCTTTTCGATGAAACACACGCTCTGTTATAGTCACAGCCGTGATTTAACCAGTTTTAGAAACTTCAGAGTGTTTTCTATCCACACATACTAATCATATGCATATACTATATTCCTGGCATGAGTAGCAGGACGCTGAAATGTTGCGCGATTTTTAACAGAATGTTCGAAAAAGTAGGGGGTAAGCTTAAGAGGTAAAAGTAGGCTAAACTAGCTAGCTGCATTTGCTAGCTGTGAAAGTGAAACAAAAATACACTAAATATAGCTAGCTCCCGCTTGAGTCCTTCATTTTTGAAGAAATTAATTTAACTGTTCAACTTTTGTATTTCTCGCTCTTTGAGTCAACTACTCACTACATTTTATGCACTGCAGTGCTAGCTAGCTGTAGCTTATGTTTTCAGCACTAGATTCATTCTCTGATCCTTTCATTTGGTGGACACCATGTCAGTTCATGCTGCAAGAGCTCTGATAGGTTAGAGGACGTTCTCCGGAAGTTGTCATAATCACTGAGTAAGTAATTGGAAGGGAAATATGAGCCTCCTAGATTTTATATTGAAGTCAATGTACCCAGAGGAGGACTGAAACTAGTTGTTCTCTGGCTACACCATGGTGCTACCCTACAGAGTGCAGTTGAGGCTACTGTAGACCTTCATTGCAAAACAGTGTGTTTTAATCATTTTTTTGGTGAGAGGAATATATTTAATATAGTTTTATCTCAAAAGGATCACTTAAAAAAAAAAAAATCACTATTAACCTTTTTATGAAGGGAGCCTCCACTGACCCCTACATTCTACCACAGCAACCATCTTATTTTGGGGAAGCCTAATTGATTCGGAGTTCGGACATATAACGTTTGTATGTGAAAATTATGCATACTTTAAGCTTTTCCGAACTTACTTCACTCGTGCATAAGCATATGGAGAAGCTTACGCTGCTGTTTCTGGCACATGCGCAGATCAAATAAACAGCTACAGTTAATGTAGTCTGTCGGCTGACGTAGACTCAAGCCAATCGCAGAATGTGAAGACAGAACTGAATTAATGTTATTGGTTCAGAGTGTGTTTTGATATTTTAACCTGCATGTCGTGATCGCGTTTGGTGTGGGGGGCAAAATAAATATATGCATGATGGCGCACGCGCGCAGCCGGTTTGGGTTTCGTGTCAGGATCAAACTAAACTCTTCACACTGCTAAAGCGTCTGGCGCCTGAAGATGAGGATGATTCCCGAGCTGTTCAATGCGGTCGTGCTGATGGCCGGGTTGGGCTAGACGGGCAAGTTATCAAACAACGTCGTAGCCCTCCCTATACAACCACTTCAGGTATCGTATTTAAATACACGTGCACAAACACACACAGTGTTAGGTCTGGATTCTTCGAAGTGTTGAGTGACAAAGTGCTGACAAAAGTTCAACGCAGATAATATTGGGTTGATAGATTGAGGGATGGATTGTTTCTCTGCCCCCTGCTCCAGTCACCTCCACCTCAGACCTGCATGGTCTGTTGCTTACAGTGTCGTATGGCGGAAGGACTCACCATGTACACAAATGCATCTCTCCCCCCACTCCTACCCATCTTCTTATTCCACCACCTATAGTTGAAGTCGGAAGTTTACATACACATACGTTGGAGTCATTAAAACTTTTGATTTTTCAATCACTCAACAAATTTCTTGTTAACAAACTATAGTTTTGGCACATCCTTTAGGACATCTACTTTGTGCATGACAAGTCATTTTTCCAACAATTGTTTACAGACAGATTATTTCACCTATAATTCACTGTATCACAATTCCAGTGGGTCAGAAGCCTCCTATCCCTACACCAGCTTCTCTCCCTATACCTCCTCTCTACACCAGCCCCTCTCCATATACCTCCTATCCCTACACCAGCCCCTCTCCCTATCCCTCCTATCCCTACACCAGCTCCTCTCCCTATCCCTCCTATCCCTACACCAGCTCCTCTCCCTACACCAGCTCCTCTCCCTATACCTCCTATCCCTACAACAGCTCCTCTCCCTATACCTCCTATCCCTACACCAGCTCCTCTCCCTATACCTCCTATCCCTACACCAGCTCCTCTCCCTATACCTCATATCCCTACACCAGCTCCTCTCCCTATACCTTATATCCCTACACCAGCTTCTCTCCCTATACAGCCTCTCTACACCAGCTTCTCTCCCTATACCTCCTCTCTACACCAGCTCCTCTCCCTATACCTCCTATCCCTACACCAGCTCCTCTCCCTATACCGCCTATCCCTACACCAGCTCCTCTTCCTATACCTCCTATCCCTACACCAGCTCCTCTCCCTATACACTCTCTCTACACCAGCTCCTCTCCCTATACCTCCTATCCCTACACCAGCTCCTATCTCTACACCAGCTCCTCTCCCTATACCTCCTATCCCTACACCAGCTCTTCTCCCTATACCTCCTATCCCTACACCAGCTCCTCTCCCTATACCTCCTATCCCTACACCAGCTCCTCTCCCTATCCCTACACCAGCTCCTCTCCCTATACCTCCTATCCCTACTCCAGCTTCTCTCCCTATACAGCCTCTACACCAGCTTCTCTCCCTATACCTCCTCTCTACACCAGCTCCTCTCCCTATACCTCCTCTCCCTATACCTCCTATCTCCAAACCAGCTCCTCTCCCTATACCGCCTATCCTTACACCAGCTCCTCTCCCTATACCTCCTAACCCTACACCAGCTCCTCTCCCTATACACCCTCTCTACACCAGCTCCTCTCCCTATACCTCCTATCCCTACACCAGCTCCTATCTCTACACCAGCTCCTCTCCCTATACCTCCTATCCCTACACCAGCTCTTCTCCCTATACCTCCTATCCCTACACCAGCTCTTCTCCCTATACTTCCTATCCCTACCCCAGCTCCTCTCCCTATACCTCCTATCCCTACACCAGCTCCTCTCCCTATACCTCCTATCCCTACACCAGCTCCTCTCCCTATACCTCCTATCCCTACACCAGCTCCTCTCCCTATCCCTACACCAGCTCCTCTCCCTATCCCTACACCAGCTCCTCTCCCTATCCCTACACCAGCTCCTCTCCCTCTCCCTATCCCTATACCAGCTCCTCTCCCTATACCAGCTCCTCCTACACCAGCTCCTCTCCCTATACCTACACCAGCTCCTCTCCCTATACCTCCTATCCCTACACCAGCTCCTCTCCCTATACCTCCTATCCCTACACCAGCTCCTCTCTATCCCTCCTATCCCTACACCAGCTCCTCTCCCTATCCCTACACCAGCTCCTCTCCCTATCCCTACACCAGCTCCTCTCCCTATCCCTACACCAGCTCCTCTCCCTATCCCTACACCAGCTCCTCTCCCTATACCTCCTATCCCTACACCAGCTCCTCTCCCTATACCACCTATCCCTACACCAGCTTCTCTCCCTATACCACCTATCCCTACACCAGCTCCTCTCCCTATACCACCTATCCCTACACCAGCTCCTCTCCCTATACCACCTATCCCTACACCAGCTCCTCTCCCTATACCTCCTATCCCTACACCAACTCCTCTTCCTATACCACCTATCCCTACACCAGCTCCTCTCCCTATACCACCTATCCCTACACCAGCTCCTCTCCCTATACCACCTATCCCTACACCAGCTCCTCTCCCTATACCACCTATCCCTACACCAGCTCCTCTCCCTATACCTCCTATCCCTACACCAGCTCCTCTTCCTATACCACCTATCCCTACACCAGCTCCTCTCCCTCTGCTCTGAATGTGTTTGCGTTACATGGCCGAGGAGAGAAATGCTTTCTTCAGCCTCACTCAGGGTTACTACTGGAACCTATTACTGGACAGATATGATGGGAAGGACCGCCACTCCATCGATCCTTCCTCCCAATCCTTCAGCACCACCCCTGGGCCAGCATGTGTGAGAGGTGGGACCATCAGGGTCAGGAAGAGGGTGTTTAACCAGGTAAGAGGAGATGTGCCTAATCCCAAATGTTTGCCAAAACCCTATCCACTGGTCGAGATCTGAGAAGATTTAATTGGTACAAGTAATAGGGTTAAACTTCCACTCAGCCTATTTCCAAATCTTCTCAGGTCTCATTTGTGATTGGGACCGAGAGTGGGGGCAACAGATGAAGAGGGAGAGACCGGGGCGAGGAAGAGGGGGAGACGGAGGAGAGGATAGTGGGGGAGCAGGGGGACAATTGATGAGAGAGAGGGCGACATAAGTGCAGCTTGAGGTAGTTGTGTAACGCAGAAGACAAATTTCAATATCTCTCAAAAAGGACAAAACAATGCAGCATAACATTGCTAATGAGTGTATATTTACTATAGGTGTATATTTATGTTTTATGATTATACAAAGTATTTGTCTTTGTGTGTGTGTGTGTGTGTGTGTGCGTGAGTGTTTGTAGGAGACCAGTGGGCCACCTGTCTTTTCAGTCTCTAAATCCAGAACAAATTCAAGAATGCATACAGTATTATATAGAGCCATTATTGCATGGAACTCGCCTCCATTTCATATTGTGCAAATGAACAGCAAACCTGGTTTAAAAAAACAGATAAAGAAACACATCATTGCGTCTCTCCTATTTGACCTAGATATTGTATGTATTGATATGTAGGCTGTATGACATTTAAAACACTTTTCTTTTTTAAATGTTCTGTTCTTGTCTATTAATGTTCTGTATTATGTCATGTTTTGTATGGACTCCAGGAAGAGTAGCTGCTGCTGCTTTCGCAACAGCTAATGGGGATCCTAATAAAATAACCAATACCAAAGTGTATCAGTTTGAAGGCCTGGTAACTGATGTGGTGTGGGACCGAGTCCTCTCCCCAACCTCAAAACTTAACTACAGTTGAAGTCGGAAGTTTACTCCAACTTAGGTTGGAGTCATTAACTCGTTTTTCAACCACTCCCCAAATTTCTTGTTAACAAACTATAGTTTTGGCAAGTCGGCCAAGACATCTACTTTGCATGACACAAGTCATTTTTCCAACAATTGTTTACAGATTTTTTCACTCACACTTCCAGTGGGTCAGAAGTTTACATACACTAAGTTGACGGTGCCTTTAAACAGCTTGGAAAATTCCAGAAAATTATGTCATGGCTTGAGAAGCTTCTGATAGGCTAATTGACATAATTTGAGTCAATTGGAGTTGTACCTATGGATGCATTTCTATGCCTACCTTCAAACTCAGTGCCTCTTTGCTTGACATCATGGGAAAATCAAAAGAAATCAGCCAAGACCTCAGAAAAGTCTGGTTCATCTTTGGGAGCTATATCCAAATGCCTGAAGGTACCACGTTCATCTGTATAAACACCATGGGACCACGCAGGCGTCATACCGCTCATGAAGGAGACGCGTTCTGTCTCCTAGAGATGAACGTACTTTGGTGCGAAAAGTGCAAATCAATCCCAGAACAACAGCAAAGGACCTTGTGAAGATGCTGGAGGAAACAGGTACAAAAGTATATGTATCCACAGTAATACTAGTCCTATATCTATTGGGAAGGACCGCCACTCCATCGATCCCTCCTCCCAGTCCTTCAGCACTACCCCTGGAACAGCACATCCATAGCCATGAAGTGCTTTGAAAGGCTGGTCATGGCTCACATCAACACCATTATCCCAGAAACCCTAGACCCACTCCAATTTGCATACCGCCCAAACAGATACACAGATGATGCAATCTCTATTGCACTCCACACTGCCCTTACCCACCTGGACAAAAGGAACACCCATGTGAGAATGCTGTTCATTGACTACAGCTCAGCGTTCAACACCATAGTACCCTCAAAGCTCATCACTAAGCTAAGGAACCTGGGACTAAACACCTCCCTCTGCAACTGGATCCTGGACTTCCTGACGGGCCTCCCCCAGGTGGTGAGGGTAGGTAGCAACACATCTGCCTCGCTTATCCTCAACACTGGAGCTCCCCAGGGGTGCTCAGTCCCCTCCTGTACTCCCTGTTCACCCATGACTGCATGGCCAGGCACGACTCCAACACCATCATTAAGTTTGCTGATGACACAACAGTGGTAGTAGGCCTGATCACCGACAACGACGAGACAGCCTATAGGGAGGAGGTCAGAGACCTGGCCGGGTGGTGCCAGAATAACAACCTCTCCCTCAACGTAACCAAGACTAAGGAGATTATTGTGAACTACAGGAAAAGGAGCACCGAGCTCTCTGATGCGTACCTGGTGTCCACATCACCAACAAACTAGAATGATCCAAACACACCAAGACAGTCGTGAAGAGGGCACGACAAAGCCTATTCCCCCTCAGGAAACTAAAACGATTAGGCATGGGTCCTGAGATCCTCAAAAGATTGCATCACTGCCTGGTACGGCAATTGCTCAGCCTCCGACCGCAAGGCACTACAGAGGGTAGTGTGTACGGCCCAGTACATCACTGGGGCAAAGCTGCCTGCCATCCAGGACCTCTACACCAGGCGGTGTCAGAGGAAGGCCCTGAAAATTGTCAAAGACCCCAGCCACAGACTGTTCTCTCTACTACCGCATGGCAAGTGGTACCCGGAGTGCCAAGTCTAAGACGAAAAGGGTTCTCAACAGTTTTTACCCCCAAGCCATAAGACTCCTGAACAGGTAACCAAATGGTTACCTGGACTATTTGTATTATGTCCCCCCCCCCCAACCCCTCTTCTACTCTGTTTATCTTATATGCATAGTCACTTTAACTATACATTCATGTACATACTACCTCAATTGGCATGACCAACCAGTGCTCCCGCACATTGGCTAACCGGGCTTTCTGCATTGTGTCCCACCACCCGCCAACCCCTCTTTTACGCTACTGCTACTCTCGGTTCATCATATGCAGTCATTTTAACCATACCCACATGTACATACTACCTCAATAAGCCTGACTAACAGGTGTCTGTATATAGCCTTGCTACTGTTATTTTCAAATGTATTTAACTGTTGTTTTATTTCTTTACTTAACTACACACACACACACACACACTTTTCTATCGCACTATTGGTTAGCGCCTGTAAGTAAGCATTTCACTATAACAACTACCTGTTGTATTCCGCGCACGACACAAATAAACTTTGATTTATATCGACAGGATCTGAAAGGCCGCTCAGCAAGGAAGAAGCCACTGCTCCAAAACTGCCATAAAAAAGCCAGACAACGGTTTGCAACTGCACATGGGGACGAAGACCATACTTTTTGGAGAAATGTCCTCTGGCCTGATGAAAGAAAAATAGAACTGTTTGGCCATAATGACCATCGTTATGTTTGGAGGAAAAGGGGGAGGCTTGCAAGCTGAAGAACACCATCCCAACCGTGAAGCGCAGGGGTGGCAGCATCATGTTGTGTGGGTGCTCTGCTGCAGGAGGGACTGGTGCACTTCACAAAATAGATGGCTTCATGAGGCAGGAAAATTGTGGATATATTGAAGCAACATCAAGACATCAGTCAGGAAGATAAAACTTGGTTGCAAATGGGTCTTCCAAATGGACAATGACCCCAAGCATACTTCCAAAGTTGTGGCAAAATGGCTTAAGGACAACAAAGTCAAGGTATTGGAGTGGCCATCACAAACCCTGACCTCAATCCCATAGAACATTTGTTGGCAGAACTGAAAAATCGTGTGTAAGCAAGGAGGCCTACAAACCTGACTCCGTTACACCAGTACTTTCAGGAGGAATGGGCCAAAATTCACCCAACTTATTATGGCAAGCTTGTGGAAGGCTACCTGAAACATTTGACCCAATTTAAACAATTTAAAGGCAATGCTACCAAATACTAATTGAGTGTATGTAAATGTCTGACCCACTGGGAATCTGATGAAAGAAATAAAAGCTGAAATAAATCTCTACTATTATTCTGACATTTCACATTCTTAAAATAAGGTGGTGATCCTAACTGACCTAAGGCAGGGAATTTTTACTGGGATTAAAATGTCAGGAATTGTGAAACTGAGTTTAAATGTATTTGGTTATGGTGTACGTAAACGTCCGACTTCAACTGTACATGTCTGGGTTGCAATACCCTGGCCCAGGCTACTACAACAATACCCCTCATAATGTGCTGGTCCAAGGCCATCTACTCCACTCCTGGAGGAAAACACCTTGAACTCCTCCAATGCCTATCAGAGGCCATTACCAATGAGAGGAAAGAGGAAGCATTTGAAAGGAGGGCGCAGAGAGAGGGTGTGGCTATAGGGAAGAGTAGTGAATGAGGGGGTTTGTTTCTCTGGGTTGAGTTACCCCGGTGGTTGTTTGAAAAGGGTGAAAAGTGATTGCATTTGTTTTGGATCCATGCTGTCTCCTGGGTGTGAACCTTGTGCCCCTCTGGCTGATGGCGAAGTCGGCTAAAAACAAAAGTGACGTAGATTAAGCGCGTGAAGCGATAAGTAGGATTCCTTGTTAACATGAAGAAGTGATTGCTTTTGATAAAAAGGCTTTCTGCCTGTTGTGTTTCTGGACGATGCACCTGGCTGCCTTTTTGACAACATGACCGAGCAGCGCAGATTGAGTCGAGAAGGGCGCTCCTCCCTCCCCGCTTTCCCCCGATGATGTGACGTGCCATTCCTCGGTTGAACCCGGGCCAGCGTAATAGAACTCCCTCATTGCTACTAAACCTTACTTTAGAAGGTGTATGTCCTAGCGATGCTCCTTGATTGAATTTACTTCTGAATCACTGGACCAATTGACTAAATTCAGATTCTAATAGTTTTCCTGTTTCCTGATGGGTCCCAAATCAAATTAAGTTGTACTCTGGATGATGATTTTGATACATGATTTAAATACTTAAAATTAAGAACTTGGCATATTAAAAGCAATTGATGAGAAAAAAGTGATTTTTCTATGAGGAGGCTTAACCTAGGTCTGTGAAACCAGCCCTTTGGGCAAGATTAATACTGGAATGTTGCCATGTCACTAAACAGCCACAGAGTATAACTATTTAACATTAAAAGATTCAAGGGAATAATCATGTGATCTTTTGTTTTTAATTTCATTATGTACCATAAAATTACAATAAAACATGTACAACAGCAATTTGAGGCACAAGCTTGATGGGCTTTGTAGCTACACAACCCATCATTTAGACTTTTGAAACACAAGAGCTCCTGTATAGCTGCGTCATTCAGTTTCATCTGAACAGATCACACAACTGATATTAAACATTCAATGCAACAGTCCTAATAACTAACAGCCATAGAGACAAACATGTTAAACCACTTCCCAGTTGTTGCAGTTCCATAACAGTCTCAAAATATCATATTGTCAATGTACAGCCTAGAGAGCAGCATCAGAACAGGCACAGCAGGAAGGTTCTGAGGTGTGTGTCCGTGTTTAAAAACTCAAATGCATTTCTCCCCCCTGCTTGAAGTAATCATTGATTATTTTCCAACATGGTGATAACTAACTACTAGTCTCACCCACCAGCCTAGCCTGAGGATGAGGTTAGACAACAGCAGTAGAATCCTTGTTTAAAACTACCCAATTTGGTGAATAAATATTTCCAAGAAAGAGAACAGGGAGGAATGCACGTTAAAAAGTGTTCAAAGGGCCATTGATTTCCCTCATTGCAGGTGAAGGACACTGCACTGCCCTCGTGTGGCTTGAATTAGCACTGCACCTCACACAGACAACAGGGTCACTCACGCTCAGGACGCAACCGCATACTGGACATTGTAGATAGAAATGGCATGAACAGAACTGAAATGATTCCTCACTATGCATGTCTAAGAGACATGTCAGTTCTACACAATACATTTCTATCTGATCACCACCCAGGACAGCACCTTTCTTTTTGTCTGATTTGGACAGAGCTAGTCATCTTCACCCTGGCTATCCACAATGAGGACATGAGTCCACTAACTTCTATTATGTTACCAGATAACATCAGTTTAAGGCAGATAATAATGTTTTAAAGGCAGAAAGGAAGATGCATATCTTCATGTTGATATCAAAAGTAACAAATTGCTTGGATTGTTTAGTAATTGTTGCAGTAATATGAGTCAGAGGTGGGGTGCAAGTTGTCCTGAACCCTGGCCTGATGGTGTCCCATTGGAGTGGTAGGTAGGTGTCACTCCCCATTGGCCCAGGGAATGATGTTCTCTCCATAACAGTTGAGGTTAGAATTTGGGCGTTGGGCAATCTGGTCCAAGATCTGTGGTTAAGGGCAACTTCTACCCAGAGCTGTGTGAGCCTGTCTCCATGCCTGGCATTCCTTCCAGTTCAGTAGCTGACCGGCGCTGATGAGACTGTGCAACACTACACTGCAGTCCTGAACGCAGCCCTGGGTGTAGTAGCTGTTATGAGCCAATCTGAAATGGCACCCTATTCCCTATATAGTACACCACTTTTGGCCACTGGAATCTATCCAGAAGTAGTGCACTATGTAGGGAATATACGGCCACCATTTGGGTCTAAATCGCAAGTCTCTATGACGCATACTCCTTCAGCAGCTGGCCGGCTATCACCAGTCTCTGGATCTCACTGGTGCCTTCATAGATCTCAGTGATTCGCGCGTCACGGTAGTGCCTCTCCGCTGGCATGTCTGTCACGTAACCCATTCCCCCAAGAACCTGGATTGACTTTTAGTTCCACAGATAGAGAAAAAGGGTAAATATTTTTAAGGGTTTAGCATCTGAGAAATGTCAATTAATTCCATATTGATTATTGACTGATTCAGTCACTAGTTGTAGAAATAAGGACATGACAGGCTGTCTGATGCGTACCTGGTGGCCGCAGAAGGTAGCAGCCTCAGACGCTGCTAGTTTGGCCATCGCTGCTTCCTGTGGGGACAGGAAGGACGAAGTACAACGTTATGTAATATGACAGAGAGGATGGTGTGTGTGGTGTGGTGGGATGGGATGTGTACCTTGGTGAAGGGTTTCTTGGCGTCTTTTAGCATTGCAGCCTTCCAGGTGAGGAGACGAGCACTTTCAACAGCTACAGCCATGTCTGCCAACTTGAACTGAAGCATAGAGATACACACCCTTCAAGTGGAACTGACAGTATTTTAGCATATACACCCCCCGGAAGAACATGACACTGGACTGTGCGTTTCCAGCCAGTAGCAACAGAGACTTTAGATCATTAGAACACATTCGCCAAAAGCCACCTGAATGGATTTCTGCTAATATGTAAATACCACAGGAGTCCCCTTACATTAGTGAACTTTACAGTCCTTGATCAAACAACCATGAAAAGGTAGGCTCTCTCCTTCAGTTATGCACATCAACAAGATCAACAACTAATGCTAGCCAGAGCAAGATGTTATGACTGACTTGTGATCATTGACCTTGCTAGTTTGATTGTATTGAGATTCCCAGCCTTAGTTACAGTCATCTGTTTGTGTCCAAAATATTGAGTCATTGAAACTGAAACAGTGCATCCCGAATGGAGGCAGCAAACAATGTATCAAGCCCACTGTGACTTATAATCTGATAGCAATGTTTTTTGGACTACCAAGAACTATTGGTGAATTATATTAATCATGCATTGAGCTGCATCCAACTATTCTACCAACAATGCCTTAGTGTACGTCATGTAATGTTGAGTCAAATAGAACCTATTTTTTTAAACGTCTTATAAAGTTGGTTTTGTAGCTTAAACTGAAAATGTGATATTTTTTGACTGATATGATTGTCTGTTTCATATCTGAAAAGTAGTACAAACGTGGTTAGTTCCACTTTAATATAAGACACCTTAACATTTAAACAAACTTTTACATACACACACACCTGTACAGCCTGCAGCTTGCCAATGGGCGCGCCGAAGGCGGTGCGTTTGTGAGCGTAGTCCGCAGCACAGTCCAGAGCAGCCTGAGCAATACCCAGGGCCTGGGAAGCTATACCTATACGCCCACTGTCCAGGGTTTGCTGTGGGGGGGGTGGGGGGGGGGGGGGGTGCACACAGTACACACAGACAAGCACATAATCACTCACATTGACTATGCACACACACAACCAACACCCCACCCCCACCTATAAACCGACCATGGCTATCTTGAAGCCAGATCCTCGTGACCCCAGCATGTTGCCCAGGGGTATCCTACAGTCCTCCAGGATGAGGTTGGCCGTGGAGGTTGCTCTGATGCCCAGCTTGTCCTCCTTCTTCCCCAGGGACAGGCCAGGATGGGGCATGGGCACCAGGAATGCACTGATACCCTATGGGGGAGGGGGGGGGGAACAACACACTGAAATGCATGTATAAGTTACATTTATTATAATATCAAAATACTGAGAAACAGAGAGAGTGAGCGAGTGAGAGAAGAAGAAGGAATATAGGGGGTTTCACTATGACTCGACTCCAACAACGGTGTATCTAACCTTGTGTTTGAGTGACTTGTCAGTGGTAGCGAATATGACAGTAGCCGAAGCATCCCAGCTGTTGGTAATCCAGGCTTTAGTCCCGTTCAACACCCACTCCTCTCCCTCCTGTCTGGCTAACGTAGACGCTGCCCCTGCATCACTACCATTACCTACACAGATGGGGGAGAGAAAGAGAGAGAATCAACAACCACTCATCTTCCCTAGTTGGAGTGTAGTAGTAAATGGAGGGCCCTGGGGCACAGTGTGTGTTGTGTGCGTCTGTGGTGTACCTGGTTCACTCAGAGCGAAGCAGCCAACTTTCTCTCCAGTCGTGAAGGGAGTGATCCACTGTTCCTTCTGCTTCTGTGTTCCAAACTTCAATATTGGCCCTATGTACAAAGACTACACACACATACCCTTTAGTATCAGTGTTAGATACAGCGACAACATAAAACACACACACCCTTACGTACGTTGTTGACCGAGACCACACATCCAGTGCTGCCGCAGCCCCTACTGATCTCCTCCACGGCCAGAGAGTAGGCCAGGTAGTCCATTCCTGCTCCTCCCAGCGCCTCAGGAACCTCTACAGCCATCACCCCCATAGCACCCAGCTCTCGCACCTGTAGAAACACACACATGGATGCATTAGAGGGTGTGTGTGTGTGTACTTCATATTCTGTGTTCTGCGTGTGTGCCTGTTTAGTGATGCGTGTTGGTTGCTAATAACCCATCCACAACCACCTGACTGTGATTTTCACTGAGGCCCCACCCGACCCGAACACGAAAATAGGCCGATAGAAAATGAGTCAGAGAAGGCGTACCAATCTTTTTGACAGGGGGTGCCGGATTTCTTTTTTTTAAGCCTGGATATGTTAATCAACTTGTCTATAATTAGAAACATGCAGCTTCTCATCTGTCATTACTGCCCTAGAAGACTAAATAAGCCTTTGCTTACCAGAATGTATAAAGTAAATATAATATAAATACATAATATATCCTTTGTCAAGATAAACCATCCACCTGACAGGTATATCAAGAAGCCGATTAAACAGCATGATCATTACACAGGTGCACCTTGTGCTGGAGACAATAAAAGGCCACTCTAAAATGTGTTGTTTTGTCACGCAACACAATGCCACAGATGTCTCATATTTTGAGGGAACGTGAAATTGACATTCTTAGTGCAGGAATGTCCACCAGAGCTGTTTCCAGAGAATTTGTCAATTTCTCTACCATAAGCTGCCTCAGAAAGGGGTGCTCAGGAGTATTTCTGTCTGTAATCAAGCCTATTCTGATTGAACGGGCATGGCTCCCAAGTGGGTGGGCCTATGCCCTCCCAGGCCCACCTATGTCTGCGCCCCTGCCGAGTCATGTGAATAGGGCCTAATGAATTTATTTCAATTGACTGATTTCCTTATTTAACTAGGCAAGTCAGTTAAGAACAAATTCTTATTTACAATGACGGCCTACCAAAAGGCTTCTTGCGGGGACGGACGGTGGCTGCGATTAAAAATTAAAAATAAATAAAATAGGACACACACACACACACATCACAACAAGAGAGACAACACTACATAAAGAGAGACTTAAGACAACATAGCAAGGCAGCAACACATACAACACAGCATGGTACAAACATTATTGGGCACAGACAACAGCACAAAGGGCAAGAAGGTCGAGACAACAGTACATCACACAAAGCAGCCACAACTGTCAGTAAGTGTCCATGATTGAGTCTTTGAATGAAGAGATGGAGATAAAACTGTCCAGTTCGAGTGTTTGTTGCAGCTCGTTCCAGTCGCTAGCTGCAGCGAACTGAAAAGAGGAGCGACCCAGTGTGTGCCTTGGGGACCTTTAACAGAATGGGCTGCAGTAGATATCTCAGATAGGGGGGAGTGAGGCCTAAGAGGGTTTTATAAATAAGCATCAACCAGTGGGTCTTGCGACGGGTATACAGAGATGACCAGTTTACAGAGGAGTATAGAGTGCAGTGATGTGTCCTATAAGGAGCATTGGTGGCAAATCTGATGGCAGAATGGTAAAGAACATCTAGCCACTCTAGAGCACCCTTACCTGCCGGTCTATGAATTATGTCTCAGTAATCTAGCATGGGTAGGATGGTCATCTGAATCAGGGTTAGTTTGGCAGCTGGGGTGAAAGAGGAGCGATTACAATAGAAGAAACCAAGTCTAGATTTAACTTTAGCCTGCAGCTTTGATATGTGCTGAGAGAAGAACAGTGCACCATCTAGCCATACTCCCAAGTACTTGAATGAGGTTACTACCTCAGGATTTAGAGCTTAAGGTAGTCATCACACCTGTGGGAAGAGGGGCATTCTTCTTACCAAACCACATGACCTTTGTTTTGGAGGTGTTCAGAACAAGGTTAAGGGTAGAGAAAGCTTGTTGGATACTAAGAAAGCTTTGCAATAGAGCATTTAACACAAAATCCAGGGAGAGGCCAGCTGAGTATAAGACTATCATTTGCATATACAGTGGGGCAAAAAAGTATTTAGTCAGCCATCAATTGTGCAAGTTCTCCCAATTAAAAAGATGAGACCTGTAATTTTCAACCGACAAAATGAGAAGAAAGAAATCCAGAAAATCACATTGTAGGATTTTTTATGAATTTATTTGCAAATTATGGTGGAAAATAAGTATTTGGTCACCTACAAACAAGCAAGATTTCTGGCTCTCACAGACCTGTAACTTCTTCTTTAAGAGGCTCCTCTGTCCTCCACTCGTTACCTGTATTAATGGCACCTGTTTGAACTTGTTATCAGTATAAAAGACGCCTGTCCACAACCTCAAACAGTCACACTCCAAACTCCACTATGGCCAAGACCAAAGAGCTGTCAAAGGACACCAGAAACCAAATTATAGACCTGCACCAGGCTGGGAAGACTGAATCTGTAATAGGTAAGCAGCTTGGTTTGAAGAAATCAACTGTGGGAGCAATTATTAGGAAATGGAAGACATACAAGACCACTGATAATCTCCCTCGATCTGGGGCTCCACGCAAGATCTCACCCCGTGGGGTCAAAATGATCACAAGAACGGTGAGCAAAAATCCCAGAACCACACAGGGGGACCTAGTGAATGACCTGCAGAGAGCTGGGACCAAAGTAACAAAGCCTACCATCAGTAACACACTATGCCGCCAGGGACTCAAATCCTGCAGTGCCAGACGTGTCCCCCTGCTTAAGCCAGTACATGTCCAGGCCCGTCGGAAGTTTGCTAGAGAGCATTTGGATGATCCAGAAGAAGATTGGGAGAATGTCATATGGTCAGATGAAACCAAAATATAACTTTTTGGTAAAAACTCAACTCGTCGTGTTTGGAGGACAAAGAATGCTGAGTTGCATCCAAAGAACACCATGGGGGTGGAAACATCATGCTTTGGGGCTGTTTTTCTGCAAAGGGACCAGGACGACTGATCCGTGTAAAGGAAAGAATGAATGGGGCCATGTATCGTGAGATTGAGTGAAAACCTCCTTCCATCAGCAAGGGCATTGAAGATGAAACGTGGCTGGGTCTTTCAGCATGACAATGATCCCAAACACACCGCCCGGGCAACGAAGGAGTGGCTTCGTAAGAAGCATTTCAAGGTCCTGGAGTGGCCTAGCCAGTCTCCAGATCTCAACCCCATAGAAAATCTTTGAAGGGAGCTGAAAGTCCGTGTTGCCGAGCAACAGCCCCAAAACATCACTGCTCCAGAGGAGATCTGCATGGAGGAATGGGCCAAAATACCAGAAACAGTGTGTGAAAACCTTGTGAAGACTTACAGAAACGTTTGACCTCTGTCATTGCTAACAAAGGGTATAAAAACAAAGTATTGAGATAAACTTTTGTTATTGACCAAATACTTATTTTCCACCATAATTTGCAAATAAATTCATTAAAAATCCTACAATGTGATTTTCTGGATTTTTTTTCTCATTTTGTCTGTCATAGTTAAAGTGTACCTATGATGAAAATTACAGGCCTCTCATCTTTTTAAGTGGGAGAACTTGCACAATTGGTGGCTGACAAAATACTTTTTTGACCCACTGTAAATGGATGAGAGAGCCTCCTACTGCCTGAGCTATGTTGTTGATGTAAATTGAGAAGAGCATGGGGCCTAGGACCGAGCCTTGGGGTACTCCCTTGGTGACAGGCAGTGGCTGAGACAGCAGATTTTCTGACTTTATACACTGCACTCTTTGAGAGAGGTAGTTAGCAAACTAGGCCAAAGAACCCTCAGAGACACTAATACTCCTTAGCCGGCCTACAAGAATGGAATGGTCTCATAATTGACTGTCATGACCTTTAAGATCCTGAAATAAATAATTCATATTTCTCCACTCCTGTTCAAAATGTAGATTTGGTGTATCAGTAATGCAATAAAGTGTTTAATTCTGCAGGAGTTAATAAACAATAAAAAAAATAAATGCAACAATTAAGATTTTACTGAGTTACAGTATATAAGGAAATCAGTCAATCGGAATAAATCCATTAGGCCCTAATCTATGGATTTCGAATGACTGGGAAATGGTCACAGATACCTTAAAAAAACGTAGGGGAGTGAATCAGTCAATATCTGGTGTGATCACCATTTGCCTCATGCAGCACGACACATCTCCTTCGCATCAAGTTGACCAGCCTGTTGATTGTGGTCTGTGGAATGTTGACCCTCTCCTCTTCAATGGATGTTTGAAGTTGCTGGATATTGGCAGGAACTGGAACATGCTTTCGTACATGTTGATCCAGAGCATCCCAAACATGCTCAATGGGTGACATGTCTGGTGAGTATGCAATTGTGTTTGTTGCCCGTAGTTTATGCCTGCCTGCCTGCCCATACCATAACCCCACCATGGGGCACACTGTTCACAACGTTAACATCAGCAAACCGCTTGCCCACAAACGATGTCTGCCATCTGTCCGGTACAGTTGAAACCAGCTGTCAATCATGAAGAGCACACTTCTCCAGCGTCCCAGTGGCCATCGAAGGTGAGCATTTGCCCACTGAAGTCTGTTACGACGCCAAACTGCAGTCAGGTCAAGACCCTGGATATGATGAGCACGCAGATGAGCTTCCCTGCGCAAGTTTCAAAAAGCATTTGGCGAATGGCATGTATTTGGCGCTCGTACAGTCAGGCTCTGAAGCTTAGGCTTACGCACTAATGACATACGAATAATGAAAAACTTCAATTTAGCCTATAGATATGAACTGCACAAGAATTATGCATTTTTAATGCATTTTTCCCCTTTTCAACCTGCCTGCCACCCACACAATATTTCATGACCCTAAACCCACCATTCCGGCGGATATAACCAGGAGTAGCGATGGGCTTTTGACATTTGACTGTTCGAGTACTAGCATAACAATTCCTCATTGAACACTGCATGGTGATGAATTGAGGCGATGACATCTATTTGGGGAGTAGGCGTAATGATTCTGATGAAAATACGCTCTGTTTTAATCAAACAAATATTTGTACATATTTTCAGTGTGGAACCTGTCTATGTTTATGGAGGTTATAGCCTGGGCTAATTGGCACTAGCAGTTCGCAAGGTAGCCAAAGCAGAAAATAGACGGGATGCAATTATTCCAAAACTGCAGCTTGTTGTTGGAACACATATTTACCTACAAATCAACCAGTCCATTGTGAATTTGTGATAAAACTGTCTTCATTTGGCAAGGTGTAGATTGTGTATCCCTTCAGAGCCATTTATGCCCACTGTTTGTGTAGGCATTTCTGTAGGCCTAACAGGAGAATGTGTGCAAATTCAGCAGGTGTGTGTAGAGGGAGTGGTCAGAACGCAAATGAGTGAAAGAGATATGGAGGGGAAAGGGAATTTAGGGAGAAGAACTGTTGCCTTGGATTCTTTTTTGTTGTGCCCCGCAAATGCAAATGTACAAGTGGAACACTAAGGAAAGCAAATTAACATTTCCTTCAAGACAATGGGGGGGGGGGGGGACAATCCACAAAGCACATTCTACCAAATAGTTTTAGTATTTTATTGGATTATTTTTATCCCCTCTGGTCAAAGATCGAGTTTTGACATCCAATCGAGGACTCAATTACTCATACCTAAAACCCCCGGGACTGTAGGTTATGAGTCTACCCGAGCATCACTAGTGTGTGTACCTGTTGCGCTGGGAAGAGGTGTTCCTTATCAAGTTTGCCAGCTATAGGACCCAGCTCTCTGTCTGCGTAGTCTCTACAGGTTTGTCTCATCATCTGGTGCATCTCTGGTAGCTCAGCTAGAGAGGACAGAGACCTACAGCCACTGACACACAGGCCCAGGGCTGGAAAGGGGGAGAAAGACAGAGAGAGAGAGGCTTTAGTATTGTAAGAGCTGCTCATGTCTAGCATGAATTCACAACATCATAACTCGACTGTTAGACAGTGTTACATGAATACAACTGCCCAGATCGACCCTGAGTGACAACCAATCATTGTAAATAGACCCAACACACCCGCACCAGGGCCGTCACCAGAATTTCATACCATTCAGGGATCAGTCCCGAAGACCAGGGGCTAAGGGGTTTGCAGGTCAGAGAAAAATATTTGCCTTTTCTAAAATAATTGATTGTAACGCTAGATCATTTTACATGACTGAAGACAATACAATAATATTTTATATACCACACAAATTACCTAAATGACAAGTTACTGACATTGACATAGAGATCAATAAAATGAATGACCCAAATCATAAATTAAACCAATAGCATTAGGCCAATGAAAAAGGTCCCACAGTTAACAGTGCATGTCAGAGGAAAAACCAAGCCATGAAGTCGAAATAATTGTCCGTAGAGCTCAGAGACAGGATTGAGTCGAGGCACAGATCTGGGGAAGGATACCAAAAAATGTCTACAGGCATTGAAGGTATCCAAGAACACAGTGGCTTCCATCATTCTTAAATGGAAGAAGTATGGAACCACCAAGACTCTTCCTAGAGCTGTCCAAACTGAGCAATCAGGGGATTAGGGCCTGGGAGGTGGATCAGGGTAAGGGAGGTGGCCAGAGAATGTCAATAGAGTGTAAAGCTGTCATCAAGACAAAGGGTGGCTTTTTGAAGAATCTCAAATATATTTTGATTTGTTTAACACTTTTTTGGTTAGATTCCATGTGTTATTTCATAGTTTCGATGTCTTCACTATTATTCTACAATGTAGAAAATTGTAAAAATAAAGAAAAACCCTTGAATGAGTAGGTGTTCAAAATTTACACTACCGGTCAAAAGTTTTAGATCTTGAATGATGTAGGCTAAGTAGCCTAACTATTGTTTAACAGAATAATAGCACAGATAGAGTTAAACACAGCAACTTGTATTTAGTTTAAATCAAATAATATTTTAGCATATAGTGCGTGCTGTTGAGTTGTGTTTGAGGAAAAAACATTTTTTCTACATTTCAGCATAATCATCCTAAATTGTCATAAGAAAAGACGTGGTGTTTTTGGTATAACAGTAGCCTGACATTATCTATGCTATTATATTAGGTTTGTTATGTACAATATTCATTAATCATGAAGTGATCTTGCGAAAAAGTACCATTCTGAGAAGTGGCGAAGCATCACTCCACTGCGCACTGGCAGCACGACACCCTTGATTATAACGGTTGGATGACTTTGTGAGTGTCACGTAACCATAGCTCTATTAACTAAGCGGCGCATTCAGTTGACTACAAAAAAAATACATGTACACCATCGCAAAAGATTCAGGGCTGACCCAAAATCATTCAGGGCCCCAAAAGCAAGGTCCTGGTGACGTCCCTGGCACGCACACACACAGTACCATCCACAATACATAACTGTCTAGCTAAATCTCGCCACACTGACAACCCCCTGCCTGTGGGGTAAAGGTTGGAGACTGGACATGAAGATTACCTAATGATGATGATGCATGTTGATAAAGTTAATATCAGCAGCATACCACCCTGCATCCCACTGCTGGCTTGCTTCTGAAGCTAAGCAGGGTTGGTCCTGGTTGGGAGACCAGATGCTGCTGGAAGTGGTGTTGGAGGGCCAGTGGGAGGCACTCTTTCCTCTGGTCTAAAAAACTATCCCAATGCCCCAGGGGAGTGATTGGGGACATTGTCCTGTGTAAGGTGCTGTCTATGGGATGTTAAATGGGGTGTCCTGACTCTGTGGTCACTTAAGATCCCATGGCACTTATTGTAAGAGTAGGGTGTTATCCCCAGTGTCCTGGCTAAATTCACAATCATCCCCTCAAACCATCATAGTCACCTAATTATCCCCTCTCCCCTGTAACTATTCCCCAGGTTGTTGCTGAAAATGAGAATATGTTCAGTCATCTTACCTAGTAAAATAAAATAAAGAGAATAAATACATCAAATAAAGAGAGTGGATGAAAGTAGGCTGTGACTTGTAAACTAAAAAGATTATTCAGTAGCAAATGACTAGTCATTTAACTTTGCAAATTCCCTCAATAAGTAAATAATAGCGATAATAATCGCTTATATCAATTTATATTGGTTGGCTGTTAAAAGGATCCACCCCTTTAAAAACATTTTTAGCCTAAAATGACATACCCACATCTAACTGCCTGTAGCTCGGGACCTGAAGCAAGGATATGCATATTCTTGGTACCATTTGAAAGGAAACACTTTGAACTTTGTGGAAATGTGAAAGGAATGTAGGAGAATATAATACAATATATCTGGTAAAAGCTACCATCATCTTTGAAATGCAAGAGAAAGGGCATAATGTATTATTCCAGCCCAGGTGCAATTTAGATTTTGGCCACTAGATGACAGCAGTGTATGTGCAACGTTTTAGACTGATCCAATGAACCATTGTATTTCTGGTCCAAATGTTGTATCAAGACTGCTCAAATGTGCCTAATTTGTTTATTAAATAACTTTTATGTTCAAAATTGTGCACGCTCCTCAAACAATAGCATGGCATTCTTTCACTGTAATAGCTACTGTAAATTGGACAGTTAGATACATTCTTGTTAATTAAAGCTTTCTGCCAATATCAGATATGTCCTGGGAAATGTTCTTGCTACTTACTAATGCTAATTGCATTAGCCTACATTAGCGCAACTGTGCCATGGACGGGACACCGATCCCAAAGTTCACTATACTGAACAAAAATAAAACGCAACATTCAACAATGTCTAAGAGTTACAGTTCATATAAAAGGAAATCAGTCAATTAAAATAAATTCATTAGGCCCTAACCTATGGATTTTAGATGACTGGGAATACAGATATGCATCTGTTGGTCACAGATACCTTTAAAAAAAGGTAGGGGTGTCACCACCATTTGTCTTATGCAGCGCGACACATCTCCTTTGCATAGAGTTGAATAGTCTGTTGATTGTGGCCTGTGGAATGTTGTTCCACTCCTCTTCAATGGCTGTGCGAAGTTGCTGGATATTGTCGGGAACTGGAGCACACTGTCATAAACGTCGATCCAGAGCATCCCAAACATGCTCAACAGGTATAATATCTGGTGAGTATGCAGGCCATGGAAGAACTGGGACATTTTCAGATTCCAGGAATTGGGTACAGATCCTTTTGACATGGAGCTGCGCATTATCATGCTGAAACATGAGGCGATGGCAGCGGATGAATGGCACAACAATGGGCCTCAGGATCTCATCATGTTATCTCTGTGCATTAAAATTTCTGTCGATAAAATGCTAATGTTTTTGTTGTCCATAGCTCATGCCTGCCCATACCATAAGTCCACCATGGGGCACCTTGTTCACAACATTGACATCAGCAAACTGCTCACCCACACAACACCATAAACATGGTCTGTGGTTGTGAAGTGGTTGGATGTCGGCTTATGGTAGAGAAATTAACATTCAGTTCTCTGGCAACAGCTTTGGTGAACATTCCTGCAGTCAGCATGGCAATTGCACGCTTCCTCAACACTTGAGACATCTGTGGCATTGGGTTGTGTGACAAAACTACACATTTTAGAGTGGCCTTTTATTGTTCCCAGCACAAGGTGCATCTGTGTAATGATCATGCTGTTAATTCAGGTTCTTGATATGCCACACCAGTCAGGTTGATGGATTATCTTGGCAAAGGAGAAATGCTCACTAACAAGTATGTAAACACATTTGTACACAACATTTAAGAGAAATAATATTTTTGTTCATATGGAAAATGTGTGGGATATTTTATTTCAAGTCATGAAACATGGGACCAACACTTTACATGTTGAGTTCATATTATTGTTCAGTGTAGGTGAAAGGTCACCTCTGTCCTCTCGCTTTTAACCTTTAACCCAGTGCGAGCTCTTGCCCGAGAAAACACTTGGGTGGACAACGAACCCGATACATTGAAATGCGAATAGATTCATTACAATCTGTGTATTACATAGCTAACCACCCAACAAAAGTCAGTGCAAACAATGGTTACTTAACGTTAACTGGTTGCAGTCCTTACTTAACCCCATTCAAGTTCAAATGCCTCGAAAGCTATTACTAGCTCAACTAAAGCCAGACTAATTTACTGCCATTGCAAATGCAGCATTCTAGTAATGCATAAAAGCTGTGAATCGTTTTTGGGGGTGGTTAGCTAGCTAAGAAGCCAACTAAACGCTCGATATGCAACTAGCTGTCGTTACTTAGCATTGGTCTTTAGCTAGCTAGCTCATTATCAAATACTAGCATAAGCTACTAGCCGAGTAATGTAGCTAGCACCCCGGCACATGACTATCAGTCTATTCATTGTCGAAGGATCAACAAACAAAATAAGTACAATATCCCTTTGTATTCGAGAGACAAATTAGCATTTTTCAATAGTTTGTGTATTGATTGTATACTGACCTTTTCCAGCTTTGAAGAGTGCTGCCATGTTGTTTATTCTTGACTTGCTGCTTGAAACCAGACAGCTGGAGTCGCTATCAACCCACGTGACATAGTTCGAGTGACGTCTGTATTTTTTGTTATGGTTATGTAGCCTGCATTTCTTTAAAAAAAATATTTTTTTATTGCAGATTAAGCAGTATACAACCAGACAATGATAACATTTGCTAGGGGGTACAACAAATGACAGATTATACAAAGACCTTAAAAGATACACACATATTGATTGCTGTCACAGCTTTCGTATTAGAATAATGTAGAATGGTCTTAATGTACTGCTCGAATTCCTTATAGAAAACACGGAAGAGTGTTTTTTTTATTAGTGAATTTACATTTATGAATATTACATTTTTCCATTAGCCCAATTAGATTTATGAGGTAAAATTGTTTTTCTTTATATTTATTATGGTTAAGGAAACCGAGTAGCACCTTCTCCCATAACAAACAAAAGCCATCAAGAATATTAACAATTATAAAACTGTGAATATCTTTCCATAATTTCTTTACATGTAGATAATGCAAAACTGTTTCTGGATGCTCAACACAAAATGTACAGTTTATGCTAATGTATTTGTTGAGTTTCTTCAGGTAATGATTCGCAGGGTAATACTTATGGATCATTCTGAAAGAGACCTCTGACCTTGTTAACAAGCAGGTATTTGTGTGGTAATAACCAGACCTTTTTCCAACAGATATTATTGACAAATGTATTCCAGTAAGTTGTGACATAAGGAATAGATACAATATCCCCTTGAAATAAAGAACGTATAGATCTGTTGTTCTGAGGGAGCAAGGAGAAACATATTTTCCTATTGGAGAGTCAACTGGATTAAGTTAGGGTAGGTCAAGAAGGTGAGGTAGCCTACATTTCTTATCAGAATTATTTAGCTACATGTTTACATCAGTATAGCGGCAGCTTTTTGTTGCAGAACTGGTTGATGTTAAAACAACCGGATGCTCTGTTGTAACCTAAAATTAGCTCATTTCATAATTTTCCTATTTTAATGATGATTTATCATGTCTACATCTTTTTCTTTGGTCATTTTATGGGACCATTGGCCAAAACTCAAAGGTGAACATTTTAAATCCCTCACATTTGTCAAATTTTGTGTTTTGTCATAAACTGACCATAACTCCTACGTCATAGCTCTAAATAGGAAACACATTTCAAGGTCCCATTGAATAACCTTATACAAGCTTTATCTACATGCATCCTCATGGTTAGGTAATAATAATTTAAACTGTTCAATCTATAGCTTAGAGACAGGGGGACTGTGCTGTCTGTCAGTGGTGAGAGGGGCTGTGTTCAACCTTTAACCCCTCGCTAATCAGATGGTCCTTTCTCAGTCTAACAGGACAGATGGAGAGGTGAGGGACAGAAGGAAGAGAGAGAGAGATGGACACAGTGAAGGAGGGAGAGACCGAGAAAGACAAAACATTGGGAGAAAGCAGTCAGACAGACATAAGGGAAGAGAGAGAAATAAACAGTGAATAACAAACCGTGAAAGACAGTGAAGCACAAAATGCTGTAGTAAAAATGTTGCCACAGGCTCTGAATAAAAGTAGTCCAGGCAAAAGGAATTCAAGTTTTTCAAAACATGTTTAATATTTGGCATCATAAAAAGTCATTTAGGTTGTTCCAGTTGGTACGATGCTGTCATTCTATCCCTTTAGGATGGAGGGATGAGGGTGGGTGAAGGGAAGGAAAGGAGGTTGGAGAAATAAAAAGCGCCTGTTGGGCGGGTTGAGTGAGGGAGGGCTGGCTGCAGTTACAGCGTCCGTCCACCAGAGTTCACTCACTTGGTGGCGGAAGTGAGGTTGAAGCAACCACGCTGATGGAACTGCATGTCCCTGACACGACGCATGGACTGGATCTGGGGCTGGAAGGCACAGAACTCGTTGTAGTGTCTGTAGTCACCACACTCAAACAGGTACTGGTAGCCTCTGTATCCGGGGTACTGGTAACCCACCCACCTGGAGAGAGGAGGAGATAGAGAGGATCAGTTTAGTTACCGTATATTTAGATTTATAGTATTTCTAGGCTGTTTTTAGATTAAAATGAAGTCATATAATGGAGTTCTACAGTCATAAATGTACCTTTGATATTTTATGACACAAAAACATGACACAGTCCTCCCCATGACTAACTGAATACTTCCCTTGTTGTAGGCACGGGACCTGCAGCTCTGCCTTAGGCTCTGGGCCATATGTCACTCTACTGCTACAAATTTATTACTACTCTATTTCTAGCTTCTCCTGCAGATATGAGCTTTATCACTGATATAGCTGATGATTTGTCAGTTTATTTAACCAGGTTCTCAGCAGCAGAGTAGCCCTACTGCTGTGATACATATAAATATAGATGTGGTGTGCGTGTATAAGGATGAGTGCATGTGTGTGTGTGTGTGTACTCACACTCCGCCAGGCACCCTCACGCTGCCCACCCTGTCAGTGAAGCCGTGCGCCCAGAGGGTGGGCACGTCATCCTCCTGGATCTCCATCTTATTGCCCTTGAAGTCAGAGAGCTCAAACAGACAGATCTTGTGCTCCATGCTGTCCTGATGAGGGAAGGAGGGAGAGAGGGAAGGAAGGGGAGGAAGGAGAGAGAATGTCAGGGTACAGTGTTGGAGGTTAATTCCACTAGCTACTGTATTAGCCCTGGTCACCAGATGTTTTTGCTTTAGCAAACTCCTTTGTCATTGTCATGTTGGGAATGTGTGTGTGAAAATGTGAGAGTGTGTTTGTGTGTGTGTTTGGCATGAGTCTATGTGTGTATGCGAATGTGTTTTATGTGTGTGTGTGTGTGTGTTCCTCACCATGCGGATGGGTCTGAGGGACATGAGGCAGTCGCTACGGTAAGAGTTGCTCCAGGTATCCCAGCGAGGGTACTCTCCCTTCTCCAAGATGAACATCTCCCCACGGAAGTTAGTCTGCTCAAAGGCAACAAAGCTGGAGAGGGGGGGCCATCAGGGACAGGGGGGGCACAAGGGGGAGATGGGGGAGAGAGGGATTAGAAGACGGGATGAAATGAGTGTGAAGAACTGTGAAAGAGTACAGGATCAGTGTTTGATCTCAGATGTTAAAGTGTTCCTGTGTTTTGGACTAGAATATAGTGGAGCTTACTGATTGTGTAATCATACCCTATAGGTGTATGTGTGTGTGTGATCTTTCCCTGTAGGTGTATGTGTCCACTTACGGGCCGCACTCAACGATGATACTGCGCACTCTCTCCATGCCGCGGTCACACACGTTCATGCACTCATTCTGGATCTCCATCATTCTGCCCTGGAAGTTCTCCTGGTCGAACAGCATGATCTGCAGGGGTCCGAGTTTAGATGACATCATCAACAGGAGAGGTCAAGGGTGAGGCACTGTCCTTATTACAGAAATATTGTATTCTATATTTGCCATTTTACCATAGAATTAGAATGAATATGGTGCCTTTTACTACTGCAGGTATGTAACTACTGTAGGACTCAGAGCCCTTTACAGTTGGGGCTGGTAACTACAATAACTCAATCTATCAATCAGTTAGAAAGCTCCATTATCACTCTGACTACCTGGACAGGAGCTTCCTTCCACTAAACCCAAAGCCCCCTGTACTGCTGTGAAGGCCGTAAGATGTCTGGGGTCATCTTAGATGTCTGGGGTCATCCACTGACTGAGTAGCAATGTTTCCAATCACAACAGACCTCCTGTATAATGCTCTATCCATAGTCAATTAACCCTGCTCAAATAAAGGCTAAAGGCAAATGGCTAACTTTAGACTGTTTGCTGCTCCCACATAATGGGTGGACATTACTCTTTTTTTCTGCTCCCACACAATGGGTGGACATTACTCTTTTTTTCTGCTCCCACATAATGGGTGGACATTACTCTTTTTTTCTGCTCCCACATAATGGGTGGACATTACTATTTTTTCTGCTCCCACACAATGGGTGGACATTACTCTTTTTTTCTGCAGTAACCATTTGAATCCAGCTCCTGTGCCAAGTGGGCTGTGTCTATATATAATGGAGATGTGGTGACTCACTTTGAAGTTTCCCATGCCAGGGTCTCCGGTCTTGGTGGCCTTGCTGGTGGCAGCGGGGGCAGGGGCTCCCTTGTCCTTAGCATCAGTTCCCTGACTGGAGGCGGACTTGGCGGTCTGAGACATGGTGAGGGATCAGGAGATTCTGACAGAGAGCGGGAGGGAGATGGAAAGTACGGAGGGAGAAGGGGTAGAGGGAGGGACAATGGAGGGAGGGGATGGAGAGATGAGTGTGGGAAGAGAGGGGGCAAGGAGAGGATGGAGGGATTGGAGAGAGGGGACAGGGAGAGGAGAGGTATGTCAGAGGAAAGAGAGGGTGGCGCAACCAGAGACAGTAAAAGGGAGTATTGACGGAAAGAGGGCAAGTGAGGAGGATAGAGATGCAAGTAAAGAGAGGGAAAGAGAATGGAGGGGTAGGTAGAGAGATAGATTGAGAGAAAGAGGGACAAGGAGAAATACATGTAAAAACAGTCAAAACACAATCAGGTAAAGGTGTGGTATCTATGTTCTTACTACAGAATGAATGTTTGTTGATTGTGTGTTACTATTTTATTATTTATTTTTGTAAATAACTAAGGCAGGACACAGAGGCCACACACTGTCATAGGATGGATCAGAATCACCAATAAGAAAGTAACCATCCAACCACCAATGTAGCAATCCAGCCTGGGGTCTGAGTGCCTCATGTAGGCCCTGAGGCCTGGGCCTCTGTTAGGGGCTCTGCCCCGCTCGAGGGTGACACACCCAGGCATTGTAGGCTGAGAGGAGTGGGCCCTTGTGTACTGTTTGCCGCTGTGGATTGTGTGTGTGGGTGGGGTGTGTCCTTACCTGTGTGTACAGCTTGTAGTGCCGTGTGGGGTAGGCTGGCTCGTGCTGGCCCCCTCAGTGCAGAGCCCTAGCTTTTATACCCTGGCAAGGGCCGAAAGCCGGGGCTCGCAGGACAATAAAAACACAAGCGTCATCAGAGTTGATCTGGACCAAATCACCCCAGGTCATCGCATCACCCAGAACCCCCCCCCCCCCCCCCCGCCCCCCGTGCTGCCTGTAAGCACTTTACTGTCAATGGAAAGCCCTGACAATGGCACTTTCCCCTCTGTTAGTGCGCTGGGCCTGTAAACTATAGCAGCATATAGAGAACAGGAATGCATAGACCTGAAGGGCGCAAGGAGTTAATCCTCTAACACAAACACACGCAGCTGCATGCACACACACATGCATGCACTCATGTACAGACACACACACACACACACAGACACATACACACAGACACACACACAGTGTTTCTCTCTTATCTTTCTCTTACTCTAACAGGAAAAACTTTACATGGTATAGCCTTGACTGATTTACTCCGTTCCTTCTTCTACTTCTTCTTCTTCTATGTAGTTCCAAGCACAATGTGTGAAAAGTAGTTTATGAATAAAGTTAAGATCACTATTCATATTTTTTTATTATAATAATTTATTATAATTATTATCGGAGAAAGGATATGGATATGTAAACAGGTGATAACGTCTCACAGCACTGTCTGTCTGTCTCCCACACATGTTTTACATGGATATAATGCTAATATACAGGCAGTATCACACAGCATTTTAAAACACAGAAAATGATGCTAAAGGAAGATAGAGGAGAAATAGTAGAGCCTGTATGACACTGACGAAGCCTTAATCCTTGTCTTTTCTCCTCTCTACTACTCTCTTCTTTCTCCTCTTTCCTTACCCCCCATCTCCCCGTCTCTCTCTACCCCCTCACCACAGGTCTTTATGGAAAGTGTTCATGTTCTACACACATTGTCCAATCAAGTACAGGTCCCTCCATTGTATAGGTCAATGTTAATGATCATGAAGTTATGGTTTTAAGAATAAAGATTTTCAATGTTGTGGATATCGTGATCCTTGAAAGATTGATTGATTGTTTGTTTGTTTGATTGGTTAATTAACTAATTTAGATAGATACAGTTCCTTCAGAAAGTATTCACACCCCTTGAAAATTTCCACATTTTGTTGTGCTATAAAGTGGGATTAAAATGAATTTAATTGTCAGTTTTTTGTCAACAATCTACTCAAAATACTCTAATGTCAAAGTGGAAGAAAAATTCTAACATTTGTAAAAAATAATATATGAAAAAATAAAACACTAATATATCTTGATTACAAACAGTTGAAGTCGGAAATTTACATACACTTACTTTGGAGTCATTAAAACTCAATTTCAACCACTCCACAGATTTCTTGTTAACAAACTATAGTTTTGGCAAGTCGGTTAGGACATCTACTTTGTGCATGACACAGTCATTTTTCCAACAATTGTTTACAGACAGATTATTTCACTTATAATTCACTGCATCACAATTCCAGAAGTTAAAGTAAACTAAGTTGACTGTGCCATTAAACAGCTTGGGAAATTCCAGAAAATTATGTCGTGGCAGCATCATGTTGTGGGGGTGCTTTGCTGCACGAGGGACTGCACTTCACAAAATAGATGGCTTCATGAGGAAGGAAAATAATGTGGATATATTGAAGCAACATTTCAAGACATCAGTCAGGAAGTTAAAGCTTGGTCGTAAATGGGTCTTCCAAATGGACAACGACCCCAAGCATACTTCCAAAGTTGTGGCAAAATGGCGTAAGGACAAAAAAGTCAAGGTATTGGAGTGGCCACCACAAGATGTCTGCCGGCAGGCACAATGGCTTCGGAAAGTATTCCTTCTTATTGGCAGGGACTAGGGAGTTCTTTAGGAAAAAAATAAACAGAATAGAAAAGCACAGGAAAATCCTAGAGGAAAATCTGGTTACGGTTGCTTTCCAACAGACAAATTCACATTTCAGCAAGACAATAACCCAAAACACAAGGCCAAATACAGTACCAGTCAAAAGTTTGGACACACCTACTCATTCAAGCGTTTTTCTTTATTTTTGTTATTTTCTACATTGTAGAAAGTAGTGAAGACATTAAAGCTATGAAATAATACAAATGGAATCATGTAGTAACCAAAAAAGTGTTCAACAAATCAAAATAGATTTTATATTTGAGATTCTTCAAAGTAGCCACCATTTGCCTTGATGACAGCTTTCCACATTCTCTCAACCAGCTTTAGCTGGAATGCTTTTCCAACTGTCTTGAAGGAGTTCCCACATATGCTGAGCACTTGTTGCCTGCTTTTCCTTCACTCTGCGGTCCAACTCATTCCAAACCATCTCAATTGGGTTGAGGTCGGGTGATTGTTGAGGCAAGGTCATCTGATGCGGCACTCCATCACTCTCCTTCTTGGTCAAATAACCCTTACAAAGCCTGGAGGTGTGTTTGGTCATTGTCCTGTTAGAAAACAAATGATAGTCCCACTCAGAGCAAACCAGATGGAATGGCGTATCGCTGCAGAATGCTGTGGTAGCCATACTGGTTAAGTCTGCCTTGAATTCTAAATAAATCACAGACAGTGTCACCAGCAAAGCACCCCAACACCATCACACCTCCTCCTCCTCCATGCTTCACGGTGGGAACCACACATGCGGAGATCATCTGTTCACCTACTCTGCGTCTCACAAAGACACAGCGGTTGGAACCATAAATCTCAAATTTGGACTCATCAGACCAAAGGACAGATTTCCACCGGTCTAATGTCCATTGCAAGTCTCTTATTATTATTGATGTCCTTTAGTAGTGGTTTCTTTGCAACAATTCGACCATGAAGGCCTGATTCACTCAGTCTCCTCTGAACAGTTGATGATGAGATGTGTCTGTTACTTGAACTCTGTGAAGCATTTATTTGGGCTTCAATTGCTGAGGCTGGTAACTCTAATTAATTTATCCTCTGCCGCAGAGGTAACTCATGTGGCGGTCCTCATGAGAGCCAGTTTTATCACAGCACATGATGTTTTTTGCAACTGCACTTGAAGAAACGTTCAAAGTTCTTGACATTTCTGGATTGACTTACCTTCATGTCTTAAAGTAATGGACTGTCATTTCTCTTTGCTTATTTGAGCTGTTCTTGCCATAATATGGACATGGTCTTTTACTAAATAGGGCTATCTTCTGTATACCACCCCTACCTTGTCACAACACAAATGATTGGTTCAAACACATTGAGAAGGGAAGAAATTCCACAAATAAACTTTTAACAAGGCACACTTGTTAATTGAAATGCATTCCAGGTGACTACCTCATGAAGCTGGTTGAGAGAACGCCACAAGTGTGCAAAGCTGTCATCAAGGCAAAGGGTGTCTACTTTGAAAAATCGCAAATTTGAAAAACATTTTGACTTTCTTAATTACTACATTAATCCATATGTGTTATTTCATAGTTTTGATGTCTTCACCTTTATTCTACAATGTACAAATAAATAAAAACCCTTGAATGAGTAAGTGTGTCCAAACTTTTGACTGGTACTGCATATACTGGAGTTGCTTACCAAAACAACATTGAATGTTCCTGAGTGGGCTAGTTACAATTTTGACTTAAATCGGCATGAAAATCTATGGCAATAATTCAAAATGTCTATCTAGCAATGATCAACAACCAATCCTAAAAATAATAATGTGGAAATATTCTACAATCCAGGTGTGCAAAGCTCTTAGAGACTTACCCAGAAAGACTCACAGCTGTAATCACTGCCAAAGGACACTGGAACACATGTTGTTTTGGCATGAGAAAACTATGCTATAATGTGTATAATTTGTTCATAAAGTGTGTGACTGGTTATTTTAGCCACATACAGTACATTTAGCATTAGCCACATTGCGGTAGCATAGTCATAGCAGTGGTGTAAAGTACTTAAGTAAAAAGTACTTTAAAGTACTACTTAAGTTGTTTTATGGGGTATCTGTACTTTATTTTTTACATTTTTGACAACTTTTACTTTTACTTCACTACATTCCTAAAGAAAATAATATACTTTTTACTCCATAAATTTTTTCTGACACCCCGAAAAGTACTAATTACATTTTAAATACAGGAAATTATCAGATTCCCGCACTTATCAAGAGAACATCTCTGGTCATCCCTACTACCGCTGATCTGGCGGACTCACTAAACACACATGCTTCATTTGTAAATGATGTCTGAGCGTTGGAGTGTGTCCTTGGCTATCCGTAAAAATAAAAAAATAAAAAATTGTGGGGTTTGCTTAATATAGGCAATCTTAAATGATTCATACTTTTACTTTTGCTACCTAAGTAATTACACTTTTTCTTTAGTATATTTAAAACCAAATGCTTTTAGACCTTTACACAAGTAGTATTTTACTCGGTGACCTTTACTTTTACTTGTCATTTTCTATTAAGGTATCTTTACTTTTACTCAAGTATGACAACTGGGTACTTTTTCCACCACTGGTCATACTGTAGCTCTGATGATAGCCAGATAGCTTTATAATTAGCTCATAGCAGTACAGTACAGTACAGTACCAGAAAAGTGCCTGTCTGTGTTAACAATAGAGTGACTGGCTAGTCAAGCAGTAGTCAACAGAGAGAAGAGCAGAGACAGGACTGTCACTAGCCTACCTCTCTCTGACCGGAGCCTGTGGATGGTTGGTACAGTGCATTCGGAAAATATTCAGACCCTTGACCTTTTCCACATATTGTTATGTTACAGCCTTGTTCTAAAATGGATTAAATACTTTTCCCCCCTCATCAATCTACACACAATACCCCAAAATGACAAAGTGGATTTTAGAAATGTTGGCAAATGTATTAAAAATACAAAACAGAAATACCTTATTTACATAAGCATTCAGACCCCTTGCTATGAGACTCGAAATTGAGCTCAGGTGCATCCTGTTTCCATTGATCATCCTTGAGATGTTTCTACAACTTGATTGGAGTCAACCTGTGATAAATTCAATTGATTGGACATCATTTGGAAAGGCACACACCTGTCTATATAAGGTCCCTAAGTTGACAGTGAATGTCAGAGCAAAAACCAAGCCATGAGGTCGAAGGAATTGTCCGTAGAGCTCTGAGACAGGATTGTGTAGAGGCACAGGTCTGGGGAAGGATACCAAAAAATTGCTGCAGCATTGAAGGTCCCCAAGAACACAGTGGCTTCCATCATTCTTAAATGGAAGACATTTAGAACAACCAAGACTCTTCCTTGAGCTGGCTGCCTGGCCAAACGGCGCAATCAGCGGAGAAGGGCCTTGGACAGGGAGATGACCAGAAGGCTCTGACAGAGCTCCAGAGTTCCTCTGTGGAGATGGGAGAACCTTCCAGAAGGACAACCATCTCTGCAGCACTCTACCAATCAAGCCTTTATGGTAGAGTGGCCGGAGGGAATCCACTCCTCAGGCACATGACAGCCCACTTGGAGTTTGCAAAAAAGGCCCCTAAAGGACTCTCAGGCCATGAGAAACAAGATTCTCTGGTCTGATGAAAGCAAGATTGAACTCTTTGGCCTGAATGCCAAGTTTCACGTCTGGAGGAAACCTGGTACCATCCCTACGGTGAAGCATGGGGGTATTAGCATCATGCTGTGGGGGTGTTTTTCAGCAGCAGAGACTGGGAGACTAGTCAGGAACGAGGGCAAAGATGAAAGGAGCAAAGTACAGAGAGATCCTTGATGAAAACCTGCTCCAGAGTGCTCAAGACGTCAAACTGGGGTGAAGCTTCACCTTCCAACAGGACAACAACCTGAAGCACACAGCCAAGACAACGCAGGAGCGGCATCGGGACAAGTCTCTGAATGTCCTTGAGTAGCCAAGCCAGAACCTGGACTTGAACCCGATCGAATCTCTGGAGAGACCTGAAAATAGCTGTGCAGCAACGCTCCCCATCCAACCTGACAGAGCTTGAGATGATCTGCAGAGAATAATGTGAGAAACTCCCCAAATACAGGTGTGCCAAGCTTGTAGCGTCATCCCCAAGAAGACTCAAGGCTGTAATCAAAGGTGCCAAAGGTGCTTCAACAAAGTACTGAGTAAAGTGTCTGAATACTTATGTAAATGTGATGTTTCAGTTTTTTATAAATTAGCCAACATTTCCAAAAACCTGTTTTTACTTTTTCAATATGGGGTATTGTGTGTAGATTGATGAGAGAAAAAAAACACTTGAATTAATTTTATATTAAGGCTGTAACATAACAAAATGTGGAAAAAGTCAACAGGTCTGAATACTTTTTGACTGTGCGTAGGGTTAAAGTGACTAGACAACAGGATAGATAATAGGCAGCAGCGGGTAGCCATTTGATTAGCTATTCAGCATTCTTGTTTGGCAGTTTTATGGCTTGGGGGTAGAAGCTGTTAAGGCTCCTGTTGGTTCCAGACTTGGTGCACTGATACCGCTTGCAGTGAGGTAGCAGAGAGAACAGTTTATACTTGGGTGGCTGGAGTCCTTGACAATCTCAGTCCTCTGTCACGTTTCTTGGCTTGAATATTTCCCTCAATCTCTATGTTTCTCTCTCTCTCTCTCTCTCTTTTTACTCTCTCTCTCTCTTTTTACTCTATCTCTCTCTCTCTTTACTCTCTCACCCCCTTATCTTTCTCTCTCTTTTTCCTTCTATTGCTTTCTTTCCTTATCTCTCTTTCCTTATCTCATTCCCCTCTCTCCCCCATTTTTTACACTCTCCCTCTCTCCCTTTTTCTCTGCCAAAATAGATCTCTACATTCCAGCAGCAAATGGAGCCTCCTGCTACTGTGTGTTATAAAACATGGACGCATGTCCTGATCATACTGACTGATTAACTATGATTAATGACAGGAATAACTAAGAGACACACCATCAACACTACATGCTGTGGCTCAATGTGGGCTAACAGAATAAAAAAGAAAAACAACAACTTTGTCAACAATCTAAAAGTCTTCCAGGCACAAGTTTAACTGTGTACATTTATTTTGAAGACGCTCGGTTTGAGTCCTGTCAACCTTCTACAATGACATTAAACTGATGATGTCATAACAATGAAGTCTTATCACACTTTACACACATATCAATTTACACACAATACCCCATAATGACAAAGCAAAAACAGGTTTTTAGACATTTTTGCAAATGTATTCTAAATAAAAAAAACTGAAATATAACATTTACATAAGTATTCAGACACTTTACTCAGTATTTTGTTGAAGTACCTTTGGCAGCGATTATAGCCTTGACTCTTCGTTGGTATGACGCTACATGCTTGGTACACCTGTATTTGGGGAGTTTCTCCCATTCTTCTCAGCAGATCCTCTCAAGCGCTGTCAGGTTGGATGGGGAGCGTCTCTCCAGAGATGTTCGATCGGGTTCAAGTCCGGGCTCTGGCTGGGCCACTCAAGGACATTCAGAGACTATTCCCAAAGCCAGTCCTGTGTTGTCTTGGCTGTGTGCTTAGGGTTGTTGTCCTGTTGGAAGGTGAACCTTCGCCTCAGTCTGTCCTGAACGCTCTGGAGCAAGTTTTCATCAAGGATCTCTCTGTACTTTGTTCCGTTCATAATTCAATTCTGACTAGTCTTCCAGTCCCTGCCGCTGAAAAACATCCCCACGGCATGATTCTGCCACCACCATGTTTCACTGTAGGGATGGTGCCAGGATTCCTCCAGATGTGATGCTTGGCATTCAGGCCAAAAAGTTGCATCTTAGTTTGTTCAGACCAGAGAATCAAATTTCTCATGTTCTGAGAATCCTTTAAGGTGCCTTTTGGCAAACTCCAAGCAGGCTGTCATGTGCCATTTACTGAGGAGTCAATGGGTCTTTATACTTACTTTCCGAATGCGCTGTATATAGATACAGTATTTTGTTATTTGGGGGTTAATAGGAGACAGTGACTGTAGCAAAGCAGGTGAGGTGAACCAGAGTGTGACAGACAGGTGAGCAGACAGAGAAACAGACAGGTCTCTCCCTATAGGTGAGTAAAGGACATGACAAGCTTGTCAACAGAGAGGGGAGGTAGGGAGGGTCATCCATTAGGCTTTGGGGACACAGCTAGCTAGTTTACTTACTCATAAGAAAACGTGAGATGTGAATGATAGAAATCGAGAAGGTTGATAGGGAGAGATGGTTAGGAAGAGAGACGGAGAGAGAGGGCGTGAGAAGAGAGAGAAATCAACAGTGTAGGCTACTGTACATGTCTTTGAGGGCATCCCCCTCCCCTCCTCCTCGCCCCTTGACATGCTCTCTAAGTGCCCTCCCCTCCTCTACGCCCCTTGACATGCTCTCTAAGTGCCCTCCCCTCCTCTTCGCCCCTTGACATGCTCTCTAAGTGCCCTCCCCTCCTCTTCGCCCCTTGACATGCTCTCTAAGTGCCCTTCTCTCCTCCTCGCCCCTTGACATGCTCTCTAAGTGCCCTCCCCTCCTCCTCGCCCCTTGACAAGCTCTCTAAGTGCCCTCCCCTCCTCCTCGCCCCTTGACATGCTCTCTAAGTGCCCTCCCGTCCTCCTCGCCCCTTGACATGCTCTCTAAGTGCCCTCCCGTCCTCCTCGCCCCTTGACATGCTCTCTAAGTGCCCTCCCCTCCTCCTCGCCCCATGACGTGCTCTCTAAGTGCCCTCCCCTCCTATTCGCCCCTTGACATGCTCTCTAAGTGCCCTCCTCCCCTCCTCGCCCCTTGACATGCTCTCTAAGTGCCCTCCCCTCCTCCTCGCCCCTTGACATGCTCTCTAAGTGCCCTCCCCTCCTTCTCGCCCCTTGACATGCTCTCTAAGTTCCCTCCCCTCCTCCTCGCCCCTTGACATGCTCTCTAAGTGCCCTCCCCCCTCCTCGCCCCTTGACATGCTCTCTAAGTGCCCTTCTCTCCTCCTCGCCCCTTGACATGCTCTCTAAGTGCCCTCCCCTCCTCCTCGCCCCTTGACATGCTCTCTAAGTGCCCTCCCCTCCTCCTCGCCCCTTGACATGCTCTCTAAGTGCCCTCCCGTCCTCCTCGCCCCTTGACATGCTCTCTAAGTGCCCCCCCCTACCTCCTCGCCCCTTGACATGCTCTCTAAGTGCCCTCCCCTCCTCCTCGCCCCTTGACATGCTCTCTAAGTGCCCTCCCCTCCTCCTCGCCCCTTGACATGCTCTCTAAGTGCCCTTCTCTCCTCCTCGCCCCTTGACATGCTCTCTAAGTGCCCTCCCCCCCTCCTCGCCCCTTGACATGCTCTCTAAGTGCCCTTCTCTCCTCCCCATATCTGGTCCCTGCCCTGGGTGATACTGTGGTGTCTGCACTTCTGGCCCTCTATAGATTACCCCTGCTTTTGTCGGTGGGACAAAGAGAGGCCCCTCCCCGCTGCTGAGCCGGGGCTTTCAGCGTGGCCCCTTGCCAGGGGAGGCTTTAAAAGGGTGGGGGCGCGTGAGTCCTCTCACTCTCATTCCAGGACAGCCAAGGGCATCAAAGCAAGGTGAGTCCCTCTGTCCCACCCAGCACCAGCCTGATCATCCACCCAGCAAGCCAGGCAGGCAAGCAGGCAGGTTGAGCGGGGCAGAGTACCCAGGGTAGGGTAACAGGCTCCATACTGACTTGGTCTGTCCCCCACCACTTCGCACTGCAGCCTAGCAGGCCCAAAGGCCTAACTCTGGGTGGCGGAAACAGAGACCAGGGGCAGACATAGGATGGACAGAGAAAGAGAGATGGAGAGAGGAGAAAAAAAGGAGGAAAAAGGGGGTAAATAGAGACGAGACGAGAAAAATGGAAAAAAAGTGAAAAATAGACAGAGTAGTATCCTGGATGTGGACCATGGCCAGCTGGACTTTCCTCATTCTAATCGGGGATGTGTAGCTGCTGATGATTTCAATCCAGCCTCACACAATGGTCCTGCTGTCCAGGCCTGTTGCTCCACAGCTCATGCTTTTCGGCTCGCTGGGATACTAGCCTCACAGGCGTTTCAGCCCCGAACAACACATAGTTAAATCAAGCCTTTTAGCCCTGCATACAAAGCTAAACCAGCCTTTCCACATTCTAGAGCATTGGAGCTGTACAGGCCTTTTCAGTACAAAAGCAGGCCATGCAGCGTAGCATAGCGTAGCTGTGGTCGTAGAGTATGAATAGTTTACACACATGGATGGAGTCCTGCTGTGCTAACCTGCCATTGGAAACTATTCTGGGGTTTGAAGCACAATGCTTCTCCATTTTCTCTCTCCACCAGCTACACACATGGATGGAGTCCTGCTGTGCTAACCTGTCATTGGAAACTATTCTGGGGTTTGAAGCACAATGCTTCTCCATTTTCTCCCTCCACAGCTATTTTATTTGTTTTTGTGTTTTCATTTTCACCCATATTGTTTTTTGATGCTCAGTAGTTTTTGATATGGGCAAACTTTGTTTCTAAACATTGTTGTGTGTCTGGGGCACTGTGTATGTGTGTGTTAATAATGTGAGAAGAAAGTGTGTGTGTGTGTGTGTGTGTGTGTGTGTGTGTGTGTGTGTGTGTGTGTGTGTGTGTGTGTGTGTGTGTGTGTAATATGAGTATGAATGTGTGGGAAAGAAATTCTCATCACGAGTTGTACATTGCACAAATGTAACATTCTGCACTTTGTAGGACTACAATTGTTTATAACAGTCCTACTATCTGTCCTCTCTCATTCCAGACAAGATGACTCACCATTGTACCAAGTTCTCCGGCCACTGGAAGGTATGTGAGACTGATTAACTGAGTGTATGGATGACAGCACAGCTCAATGCATTATGTAAAGGTCTGTTCTGGCCCTGTTTCAAAACTTCTACAATTCATCCTTTCTTGCAGTAGTCAATGATCTGAAAGCAATGTAGTGTACTTCCATCTATCCAGCCATGTCAGAACAGTGATTACCCCAAGGAGGGAAGAGGGGAAGGAAGGATGGATTTGAGCATAGCCTGCATAGCCTGCCTGTGTGTTCAGGAAAGTTCTTTAACAGAGGGCTGTGTGAGAAACAGGCTGAGCTCAGTACACACCGTTTATCACAGGAGACAATTCTGTCATAACAGCAGGCTCGGGTCTAGACACACTATTTCTGTTTCAGCTGAACAGATTACAACCTGCCCAAATTTAGACAAAACAGACCACATTGCATTACCATAGTCTCATATGATTGGTCCATTTATCCAGGTTCTGGATATTAGAACCAAATTGACCAATATCCCAGCTTTAAAGAGGTAGTTGTAGAGATACTTGTGGCAGCACCCAAACCTCAGCTTTAACCTGTCCAGGTAAATAGATAGATAGAGTACGTAATTCATGTCTCTCTCTGCCCCTCTCAGATCATTGTCTTCGACGAGGAGTGCTTCCAGGGCCGTCGGCATGAGTTCACCTCCGAGTGCTCCAATGTGATGGAGTTTGGTTTTGAGACCGTGCGCTCCCTCAGGATTGAGAGTGGAGCGTGAGTAAAAAACACACACAAATCCACATACACACGCAGGCACACTCACCTAGCACTGTATGGTTTCAGACTTTAGAACTATTGCTCAGAGAAGCTGGGGGAAAATGATGATATCGACACAATCTCTGACTTCTTCCCTTTCTCCCTCCCATCTTCTCTCCATCTCCCTCTCTCCCTCCCTGACCTTTCTCTCCCTCTCTCCTATAGTTGGATTGGCTATGAGCATGCTTCCTACCAGGGCCAGCAGTTTGTGCTGGAGAGAGGAGAGTACCCCCAGTGCGATGCCTTCAGTGGTAGCAATGCCTACCACATAGAGAGGATGACCTCCTTCAGGCCCATTGCCTGCGCTGTGAGTAACACAACCACCACTCTCTCTATCCATATCTCTTTTTACCACTATCTATTCTACACTATTCCTCTTGACTGACTAACTGACATCCCCCCTGTCCTCTCCCCTCCAGAACCACAGGGAGTGCCGTATGACCATCTATGAGCGCGAGAACTTCCTGGGTCGTAAGGGCGAGCTGAGTGACGACTACCCCTCCCTTCAGGCCATGGGCTGGTGCAACAACGAGGTTGGCTCCCTCAGGATCCAGTCTGGAGCGTGAGTAGCCAGCCGTAGTCCCCTAACACATCTCCCTCTCACCCTGTCTCTCACCCTCTCTCCTTCTCTAAAATCAAATCACATGTTATTTGTCACATGCTTGGTAAACAACAGGTGCAGACTAACAGTGAAAGGCTTACTTACGGCCCTTCCCAACAATGCAGAGAGAGAACAGAGAAATAATAGAAAAGTAAAACACGTAATACTACACTCACTCTCAAGCGCTCACTCCAATCTGCCTCTCTCTCTTACATTCTCTATGAATCTCTCTCATCATCGCTACAATTTCATTTTTTACTACTTCCCTAGCCTCATAGTATCCGTTTCCGCCAACTGACTCTGAAATCTCTCTGTCTCTCTACCTAACAGTTTTGTGTGCTACCAGTACCCCGGATACCGTGGCTACCAGTACATCATGGAGTGTGACCGTCACTGTGGCGAGTACAAGCACTTCAGGGAGTTCGGCTCCCACTCCCAGACCCCTCAGATCCAGTCCATCCGCCGCATTCAGCAGTAATTTCACCCGTTACCCCAAGCTTATCCCCACTGCTACCCAATGCTGAATAAACTGTCTTTCTAAAACCTCACTGACCTACTGTCCATGCTTCTGCCTCTCTGAATGTATGTCAACTGTAGATTAAATGGTACTATGAGATAAATATAGCTAGAGACAAACAAACAAACAATTCAATAAATAAACAAACAAACAATTAAACAGAGGGATATTTAGACGTTTGAGTACTTCTGACAATAATACCTTCACTGGCCAGCAGGGGGCGCTACGTCTCCAGTGATGCCTCTAAAAAAGTTAAATATCATAATAAAACGCGGATTGGTTAAATCAAATATAACGGTGCGATGACGCACATTGCTGGATAGAATCACACACATCATATTGACGACACCTGGCCCTGATGGCCTGTCAGTTGAATTCTATAGACCGCTTTGAGAGTTACTTGAATAACCTATTTTTTATGTTTCAAGATTGCATTGAAAATGAGGAAATGGTCTCCACTATGAAACAGAGCCATATTTCACTCATTCCGAAGCCAGATAAAGACCCTTCTCTCAAAATTGATTACAAATTGATTGCTCTGGTTCATGCCAAAAGATTAAAGAAAGGAATGGATACCATTATAAATGAGACTCAAACAGGATTTTTGAAAGGCCGTCACATAAACTCTAACATTAGTTGACCTTTGACCTTCTAGATAATTCAGATGCAATTGACTAAGATGCGGTTGCCTAATTTTTGGACATGTGTAAAGCCTTTGACACAATTGAACATTAATTTCTCTTTAGGTCACTTAAACTCTTTGGCTTCTGTGTAAATTTTATCAAATCATGTGCATGTTTTACAAAGACATAAATAGTTCTGTGTTACAAAACCTTAATAGATCCAAAAGATTCAGTACCAACAGAAGTGTATGAGAGGGATGCCCAATTTCGCAATTTTTATTAATTTTGGTTGTGGAACTTCTATCTCTAGATATTCTGAATCATGCATATCTGTATGGCTTAACCATATTTAACAAAGAAATCAACATTTCCCAACTGGCTGATGATACTACTCTTTTCTTAAGAGACAAAGACCAGGTCGCACATGGCCTTAATGCTATCACTGCATTCTCTATTGCATCAGGATTAAAAGTGAATGTTTCTAAATGTGGAAACGTATGTTTATATGACTCCGATGATAAAGAAAAATAATATATTCCTGTAAAGGTCTGAGTTAAATATGTAGGAATACATCTGTCAAAAAACCACTTAGTCAGACAAGATATGAATTTCTCTTCTAAAATTAAGAAAACAAAAAATATATTTAATAATTGGCTATAAAGGGATCTTTCTATACTTGGGAGAGTACTTCTGTCCAAGGCAGAGGGACTGTCTCGTTTTGTGTACCCCTCATTATCTGTATTTGTAAATCCCTCTACTTGAAAAGAGATCCACAAGACCTTTCTTGACTTCATCTGGAAAAATACGTCTCACAAACTAAAGAAATCTGTCCTCTCTAATACAAGAGCTGAAGGCGGTCTAGAAGTGTTTCGATTTTGTTTCGATTTTGTTGACATAAATAACACTCACAAAGATGCTTGATCAATACTGATACAATATGGTATTTCATTCCAAATAATGTGTTTAATAATTTGGGAGGTCTTCAATTTTTACTGAAATGTAATTATATTCCTGAAAGATTACCCGCTAAATTGGCTAGGTTTCACCAACAAGCTTTATTGGCCAGTAAAATATGTTTCCTGCAGAATTTTTCCCCACATAAAGCTATTTTTTAGAATAATTCAGACAAACCTGTAAGGAACAAGTCATTGTTCTACCTTAGCTGGCATGAGAGGAATATTGACTTTGTTCTTGATATTTTCGACAACAAGGATAATATTCTCACATATGAACAATTTATTACACTGAATGAGTTTCAAATACCTTTCAGAGAGTTTATTTCTGTGGTTAAAGCCGTTCCCAGTGGTTTAACTACACTAATGAAAACTCATCTTAGCTTTGGTAATGATCACAAAGCTTATGCAGAACTCAGTTTGGAAGGCGGGTGGGCTTACTTGCAAAATCTTGTTGTATATATACATAAGACAAATTCTACATTCACAGAACCAACTTACGCCTAGAGGCACATTTTTTTGGAACATGCTTATTCCTGATATTGTCTGGAAAAAAGCTTGGTTAAGGTAAGGCCTTACTGTAGCGGGATGCGTAATTGGTGGCAGATAAGTCAGGCGCAGGAGAGCAGAACTTGGTAATAACCAGAGATTTATTAAGCAAAACAAACAGCATCCAGAACAACAAGAATAAATGGCCACAAAATAACCCGTCAAGCGCTCCCGGGGAACGTGCACAAGCACTACAATAAACAATCCCACACAAGACATGGGGGGAACAGAGGGTTAAACACGCAACAAGTAAATGAGGGAATTGAAACCAGGTGTGAGAAAAAACAAGACAAAACAAATGGAAAATGAAAAGTGGATCGACGATGGCTAGAAGACCGGCGACGCCAACAGCCGAGCGCCGCCCAAACAAGGAGAGGACCCGACTTTGGTGGAAGTAATAACAGGGGTTAATACGGTAATCGGGGGGAAGCTGTAACCTATAACAAACCTTGTTCACTCTCCTCAGGACATTAAATGGCCCCACAAACCACGGGTCCAGCTTCCGGCAGGGCAGGCGGAGTGGCGGGTTTAGAGAGCCAAACCCGGTCCCCCGGAGCAAACACCAGGGCCTCACTGCGGTGACGGTCTGCGCTGGCTTTCTGGCGCAGTACGGCCCGCTGGAGGTGAACATGGGCGGCGTCCCATGTCTCCTCCGCGCGCCTGAACCAGTCGTCCACCGCAGGAGTCTCGGTCTGACTCTGATGTCAAGGTGCAAGAACCGGTTCGTACCCCAGTACGCACTAGAAGGGGGAGAGGTTAGTGGAGGAGTGGAGGAGCGAGTTCTGAGCTATCTCGGCCCAGGGCACGAACGCTGCCCACTACCCCGGCCGATCCTGGCAGGATATAACCCCACCCACTTTGCCAAAGCACAGCCCCCACACCACTAGAGGGATATCTTCAAACACCAAACTCACCATCCTGAGACAAGCCCGAGTATAGCCCACAAAGATCTCCGCCACGGCACAACCCAAGAGGGGCCCCAACCCAGACAGGAAGATCACGTCAGTGACTCAACCCACTCAAGTGACGCACCACTCCTAGGGACGGCATGGAAGAGCACCAGTAAGCCAGTGACTCAGCCCCTGTAATAGGGTTAGAGGCAGAGAATCCCAGTGGAGAGAGGGGAACCGGCCAGGCAGAGACAGCAAGGGCGGTTCGTTGCTCCAGAGACTTTCCGTTCACCTTCACACACCTGGGCCAGACTACACTCAATCATATGACCCACTAAAGAGATTCTTCATTAAAGACTTAAAGTTTGAGACCGAGTCTGCATCTCTCACATGGGTAGACAGACCATTTCATAAAAATGGAGCTCTATAGGATAAAGCCATGCCTCCAGCTGTTTGCTTAGAAATTCTAGGGACAATTAGGAGGCCTGTGTCTTGTGACCGTAGCGTACGTGTAGGTATGTACACCAGGACCAAATCGGAAAGATAGGTAGGAGCAAGCCCATGTAATGCTTTGTAGGTTAGCAGTAAAACCTTGAAAACAGCCCTTGACTTAACATGAAGCCAGTGTAGGGAGGCTAGCACTGGAGAAATATGATCAAATGTTTTGGTTCTAGTCAGGATTCTAGTAGCTGTATTTAGCACTAACTGAAGTTAATGTAATGCTTTATCCGGTTAGCCGGAAAGTAGAGCATTGCAGTAGTCTAACCTAGAAGTAACAAAAGCATGGATTAATTTTTCTGCATCATTTTTGGACAGAAAGTTTCTGATTTTTGCAATGTTACGTAGATGGAAAAAAGCTGTCCTTGAAACAGTCTTGATATGTTCGTCAAAATAGATTTTAGGGTCCAGAGTAATGCAGAGGTCCTTCACAGTTTTATTTGAGACGACTGTACAACCATTAGGATTAATTGTCAGATTCAACAGAAGATCTCTTTGTTTCTTGGGACCTAGAACAAGCATCTCTGTTTTGTCCGAGTTTAACGGTAGAAAGTTTGCAGCCATCCACTTCCTTACGTCTGAAACACAGGCTTCTAGCGAGGGCACTTTTGGGGCTTCACCATGTTTCATTGAAATGTACAGCTGTGTGTCATCCTCATAGCAGTGAAAGTTAACATTATGTTTTCGAATGACATCCCTAAGAGGTAAAATATATAGTGAAAACAATAGTGATCGTAAAACGGAACCTTGAGGAACACCAAAATGTACAGTTGATTTGTCAGAGGACAAACCATTCACAGAGACAAACTGATATCTTTCCGACAGATAAGATCTAAACCAGGCCAGAACTTGTCCGTGTAGACCAATTTGGGTTTCCAATCTCTCCAAAAGAATGTGGTGATCGATGGTATCAAAAGCAGCACTAAGGTCTAGGAGCACGAGGACAGATGCCATTAAAAGATGCCATTAAAAGGTCATTTACCACCTTCACAAGTGCAGTCTCAGTGCTATGATGGGGTCTAAAACCAGACTGAAGCATTTTGTATACATTCAGGAAGGCAGTGAGTTTCTGCGCAACAGCCTTTTCTACATTTTTTGAGTGGTACAACCGCATCTATGGTATTGCACAAGGTTAAACTGAGTTCCTCAGTTACAGTGGGGCAAAAAAGTATTTAGTCAGCCACCAATTGTGCAAGTTCTCCCACTTAAAAAGATGAGAGAGGCCTGTAATTTTCATCAACAGCTCTCGGTCCCCCACGTCATAGTTTCGCTCCGCCGGGCTGAGCTTCTTCGAGAAGAAGGCACAGGGGTGGAGCTTCGGTGGCGTACCAGAGCGCTGAGAGAGCACGGCTCCTACGTGTCCACCTCCACTATGAACGCCAAAGAAGAATCCGGATGGACCAGCACGAGAGCCGAGGTAAACAGAGCCCTCAGATAACCAAAAGCCCTATCCGCCCCTGCCCGACCACTGCAAGCGTACCGGGCCCCTCTTCAGCAGTAAGTTAATGGGAGCAACTACCTGACCAAAACCCTGGATAAACCTTTGGTAGTAATGGGCAAACCCTAGGAACCACTGCACCTCGTTTACCATGGTGGGAGTCGGTCAATTACGCGTGGTTGATATGGGGTCACTCTCAATCTCCACCCCCGAGGTGGAAATGCGTTACCCTAGGAAGGAGACGGACTGCTGGAAGAACAGGCATTTCTCAGCCTTGACGTACAGGTCATGCTCCAACAGTCGACCAAGCACCCTGCGCACCAGGGACACATGCTCAGAATGTCATCAATATACTCCACTACACTACCCTGAAAATCTCATCTACAAAGGCTTGGAAGACTGATGGAGCATTCATTAACCAGTACGGCATGACGAAGTACTCATAATGCCCTGAGGTCGTACTGAACGCCGTCTTCCACTCGTCTCCCTCCCGGATACGCTCCTGAGATCTAGTTTGGTTTCGATAGTCAATATACGGGCACAGACCTCCCTCCTTCTTCTTCACAAAAAATAAACTCGAAGAGGCGGGTGAAGTGGAGGACCGAATGTACCCCTGACGCAGGGATTCGGAGACATATGTTTCCATAGCCGCCGTCTCCGCCTGTGACAGGGGATACACGTGACTCCTGGGAAGTGCAGTGTCTACCAGGAGATTTATCACACAATCACCCCGTCGATGGGGTGGCAATTGAGTCGCCTTCTTTTTGGAGAAGGCGAGCCCCAAATCGGCATATTCAGGGGGAATGCGCACGGTGGAGACCTGGTCTGGACTTTCCACCGTAGTAGCACCAATGGAAACCCCTAAACACCTCCCCGAGCCCTATCGTTCCATCTCGCGCCGGCGGCCAGGGTCTGAAAATCCACGGCAAACTCCTGGGCGCTCCTCGTCCCCTGCCTGAGATGGAAGAGATGTTCACCCGCCGCTCTACCCTCGGGTGGGTGGTCGAAGACTGCCCGGAAGCGGCAGATGAAATCCTTGATATGGTCCAGCGCCGCATCTCCTTCTTCCCACATTGTGTTGGCCCACTCCAAGGCTTTCCCAGAGAGGCACGAGACGAGGGCGGATACCTTCTCACAGCCTGAAGGAGCCGGGTGGACGGTTGCCAGGTAGAAACCCTGGCAGCGTGCAGCCGTCCCGTCGTATTCCTGGGGACGGGCGAGATGAATCCCACTGGGACCTGGTGAAGGGGTGGCGAGTTGTGGAGACCCCGGTTGTGCTGGTGGAAGCGCTGGAGGAACTCCCTGTCTCTCCCAGCGGTCCATGGTTTGGACAATGCGGTCCATGGCGGCGCCGAGATGGTGAAGCATCGCCGCGTGCTCCCGAACGCGCTCCTCCACCCCTATTCCAGGGGCACCTGCTCCTGCTGACTCCATATGTTGCGGTGTGGGATTCTGTAGCGGGGTGCGTAATTGGCGGCAGAGAAGTCAGGCGCAGGAGAGCAGAACTTGGTAATAACCGGAGATGTATTAAGCAAAACCAACGGCATCCAGAACAACAAGAATAAATGGCCACAAAATAACCTGTCATGCGCTCCCGGGGAACGTGCACAAGCTCTACAATAAACAATCCCACACAAAGACATGGGGGAAACAGAGGATTAAATACACAAGTAAATGAGGGAATTGAAACCAGGTGTGAGAAAAAAACAAGACAAAGCAAATGGAAAATGAAAAGTGGATGAGCGCTGAGCGCCGCCTGAACAAGGAGAGGACCCGACTTCGGCGGAAGTCGTGACACTTACAAACATTGTATACCAAACAAATTTAAGGAAGTGCACTTTAAAATTTTACTTACGATATATCCACCATATGTTGTCCAAATCTGTGGCTATTGATGATATCTGCGTTTTTTGTGAAAAAGGTGAGAATCTGACTCACTTTGAACGTAAATTTGTGTCAGAATTTTGATGATTTTTTGAATCATTATGTGAATACAATTGCACAATAATTGTTAATTTTGTAAAATTATTTTTTAGATATTTTTTTGTATGTTTTAGCACTTTCTTGTTAATACCTGTGTTTTGTTTTGTTAGACATGTTTGATGTAGAAATGTAAGTTGTTGATATTTGTATTATGAACAAATATATAATATTAATCATACATCATACTGACGACATAACACAAACCGTCGTTCCGTGGCAGGCCTGCTATGAGAAGAGTCAGGTGGACAGTGGAAGCCCAATTTTGCCATGCTTTCATCAGAATTTGCTTTCCATTTTTAAATGCTGTCCACAAGGAATCACTGTATTATACTCTAAAGCACTACAACATTTGTAAGTAATTAGTATTTTATAGCTATATAATGACTTATGGGTTCAAATACTATTTCAAAAATCTGAATTACTTTCACATACATTTGAAGTAAGTATTCAGATATATTTTATTTGAAAAGACAAGAAGTTAAATATTTTAATGTAGGCCTATTTGGAAATACACTTGGAAAGTATTTAAGTATTTAAGTATTTAAGTATTTGAAAATACTGTCAAATATAAATTGGTAGAGTATTGTTATAGACCCTGTCTTTCAAAGATAATTTGTATAAATCCAAATAACTTCACAGATCTTCATTGTAAAGGGTTTAAACACTGTTTCCCATGCTTGTTCAATGAACCATAAACAATTAATGAACATGCACCTGTGGAATGGTCGTTAAGACACTAACAGCTTACAGATGGTAGGCAATTAAGGTCACAATTATGAAAACATAGGACACTAAAGAGGCCTTTCTACTGACTCTGAAAAACACCAAAATAAAGATGTCCAGGGTCCCTGCTCATCTGCGTGAACGTGCCGTAGGCATGCTGCAAGGAGGCATGAGGACTGCAGATGTGGCCAGGGGCATAAAATTGCAATGTCTGTACTGTGAGACGCCTAAGACAGTGCTATAGGGAGACAGGACGGACAGCTGATCGTCCTCGCAGTGGCAGACCATGTGTAACAACACCTGCACAGGATCGGTACGTCTGAACATCACACCTGCGGGACAGGTACAGGATGGCAACAACAACTGCCCGAGTTACACCAGGAACGTACAATCTCTCCATCAGTGCTCAGACTGTCCACGATAGGCTGAGAGAGGCTGGACTGAGGGCTTGTAGACCTGTTGTATAACGCAGGTCCTCACCAGACATCACCGGCAACAACGTCGCTTATGGGCACAAACCCACCGTCGCTGGACCAGACAGGACTGGCAAAAAGTGCTCTCACTGATGCGTCGTGGTTTTGTCTCACCAGGGGTGATGGTCGGATTTGCGTTTATCGTTGAAGGAATGAGCGTTACACCGAGGCCTGTACACTGGAGCGGGATCGATTTGGAGGTGGAGGGTCCGTCATGGTCTGGGGCGGTGTGTCACAGCATCATCGGACAGGGAAGACATCCTCCTCCCTCATGTGGTACCCTTCATGCAGGCTCATCCTGACATGACCCTCCAGCATGACAATGCCACCAGGCATACTGCTCGTTCTGTGCATGATTTCCTGCAAGACAGGAATGTCAGTGTTCTGCCATGGCCAGCGAAGAGTCCGGATCTCAGTCCCATTGAGCACGTATGGAACCTGTTGGATCTTAGGGTGAGGGCTAAGGCCATTCCCCCCAGAAATGTCCATGAACTTGCAGGTGCCTTGGTGGAAGAGTGGGGTAACATCTCACAGCAAGAACTGGCAAATCTGGTGCATTCCATGAGGAGATGCACTGCAGTACTTAATGCAGCTGGTGGCCACACCAGATACTGCCTGTTACTTTTGATTTTGACCCCCCCTTTGTTCAGGGACACATTATTCCATTTCTGTTGGTCACATGTTTATTTTTGCTGAAAATAAACGCAGTTGACAGTGAGAGGACGTTTCTTTTTTTGCTGAATTTATATATATATATATTTACAAATAGCCATTCAAATAATAAAATACTCAAACTTGGCTGTGTATGTGAAAATACTCTAATACATAGAAATCTATTAGAAATACTGATTCTCAAATACACATGTATTTGAACCCAGGTCTGTACTGGATACCAGAAAAAAATTGAGTTTCTCGATTAAATATATGTAGGTCTATATAGCGGCCTATGCTACAAAATCTGAGTAATTGATAGCCTCAATTTAGAACAAATTAGCAAAGGAATGGGTCTCCAACATAGACTTACAATAACATGGTTTCAAGGTCCACAGATGAGTTAATTGTCTGTTGATTCAGGGATTGGTCCATTGGATTGATCCAGCAAGTTATCACCCAGAAGTGTCTGTTATATATTATTCATGTAATATTTAAAAAAGATGCCCATAATGGCAGCCTACCGACCTCGTCTTTGATCCTATTATGTAATCTTAATTTGCAGTTAACACTGTTAAAAATAAAAATATAAAGCTAAACAAAATATTGCTCATTTTATATAATGGTTTTAATTTGATTCAAATCGTAATAGGGCATTTATAATCATCTAGGTCCGCGTCCATGAGTGATCCTGCTCCATTACATGTTTTCCAGGATGCTTAGTCGCAGTTGGAGGAAGTGGGGCTTTTACAATTAGGTAGGGCTTGTTTCTGAGAATACACAACACAGCCAGCGAAATGGAGTAAAGTCAACTGTTTTTATTCGGACTCAAAAGGGATAACAAGAGGAAATCGGTGCCTCTTGGAGGACCGTAAACAAACAGGATATCAAACGTTCTCCCGCGTCGTCAGTCTGTCGAATGCACAGATCTCAGCTGCGGCTTGTGCTGATTGAGGAGCAGAAACGTTTGATGGTTACAACTTTACGGAGGAAGTCACTGACGGGCAGCAAATATTACAAAGTTATATGTACTTAGGTTCTTAGTTTATATTTCATTGCCTCTTCGTCAGCTAGTTGGCAAGCTGTTGATCGCAACAAAAAAAAAATCAACTTGTTGTTGAAGACTCGGTCGCGAGGGACCGTGGACGGTTACCAAGCTAAGATTATCTTAACTAGCCCATTTCCTCCAACACCCCCTCCCCCATTATAGCTAGCTAGCTAGCCACTGTCTCCATATCAGAGCCCACACACTGGGGTGAAATAAATTACTATGGTTAATTTTGTGCGGTTTCGTTGGTCTCTTGTGAAATAACATGGATTTGGCTGAAGATCAGGATTCGTTACCTAACTGAGATGGCGAGCTAGCTAGCGAACTGGATGAGTGGGTTTCGTGTCGTTGCGATAAAGCGGTTGTGTTAGCTAGCGCTAGTTTGTTACCTATGCTTCGTATATTAACTAGCCCAAATTCAGCTATCTAACGTTACTGGCTAACTCGCTACCAAGTAGCACCGGTTTCCACAGAAGCTAGTAATAACACTTCTCCCTTGTCGACCACGTACATTGAGAATCTAGCTGGCTGATTTCGTGGCTGAATTTACAGTTTAAATGTGGCATCTAACGTAAAGTTAGTGCCAACAACCGAATGCTTGTTATCTTGATAGCTAAATTCGATAGTTGTCGCCAACGTTAGTTAGCTAAAGTAGATTTTAGTCGGGTATAGTTTTTGCGTGCTGCATATTCAGCTGGCAACCTACATCTGTGGTTTGATTGATGTCCTCCTTCTGATATCGCTGTGTAGGATCCTATGCCAATAAGACAATTGTTTAGATTTTTCATGTTGGTGAATATGTTTGAACCTGAACCTCACTACTGTATTCGCTAGTATCTGGACCATTCATTCGTCAGTACTTTTTTTTGTGTGATACAGGCGAGCTGGCTTGCTCTTGTTATTTTAGCTTTCTACCCCTGTCATCGTTATTACACGAGGATGTCTTTATCGAATACCAATTCGATAAAGTGATACAACCCATCTTTGTCGACGCATAAAGTCATGTTTTATTTTGAAGCAGATGCGACGAGACACAATTAGGAAGCTTGAAGCATACGTCTTGCTGGAGTACCACGTACCGCAATATTACATTTTTAGCTTTTCAAGAAGATAAAACAAACTATGTGGCTAGGATCAGTGGGGATTCACAGTTATTAGCTAGCTGCCTTGCTAGTTCGCCACATCTAGCAGGTGGGCCATCTAAAATAAGTGAAGCTCTCTGAAAGGTGGTAAACGAAATCTCTCATCAATCTGGTCTGGCCATTGAAACCACTACCATTTTTGGCACACAAAAAAATACCCAGATGATAAATACTATTTTTTTTGTGTAACAATGGTTGTGTTTTGAGCGACCGTGTGTGCCGAACCTAGAGGAAGAAAACGACACGCTTCATTCGATGGTCACCCCTGTCATCCGCATAGCTGCCTCGGTCGCCCAGGTTGGAACTAGATTTTAAAGATTTTCAGTGGACATTTGCTTTATCTTTCAAAAAAAAAAAATCCTTCCCACGGCTGGTGTTGCATCGACTCGGTCGAACCAGGGTTGAAGATGGCGGACCTCGAAGCAGTTCTCGCCGATGTCAGCTATTTGATGGCGATGGAGAAGAGCAAATCTACTCCAGCGGCCCGAGCGAGCAAGAAAATCATACTGCCTGAATCCAGGTACATGTAACTGCTTACCCGCCTTGTAGGTTCTGCTTCGGTCAGTCAATGTTTGTCTACCTGTCAAATTGATGTATGTGTGTATGGCCATATAGGGAGATGGGAGCCCTATCTCATTGAAACCTCTCGGTCAGTTACAGTAACTCACTAATAGGAAACTATTTGTCAACTGTCTCCGTTAGGCGACTCCAGGATCCCTACCATTCAAGGCCCTAGCCTTCAAGTCCACATTAGGCCAATTTGCATCTGACGTAATGCCATCGAGAATTATATCATTTTAATGAAGCTCATTAACAATGCGTTCTGACGACCAGACCAAGAATCATTCCAGCTAGCACCAAAACCACCCATCCATTACCACCACCTCCATCCGGTGGTAGCTTCTGTTTATTTATTTTTTACTGGTGGTTTAAGAGTGTAAATAATATGCAGTTATTTTCATCTGATTCAGTAATATGTTAGTACTACCAGTATCTGTTTTTGATGGAATGATAGATAAGAGATGGTGGGAGGAGTCTTCAGTATCCATCCATTTACATCTGCATATCTGTCCCCTTCAACTGCCTGAATTTCCCCATTTACATTTTTGACATTTAGCAGATAGTCTTATCCAGAACGACTTACAGTAGTGAGTGCATCCATTTTCGTACTGGTCCCCCTTGGGAATCAAACCCTCAACCCTGGCGTTGCAATCACCATGCTCTACCAATTGTGCCAAACGGGACCTACGGCAATCACTGGTGTTTTTGACAGCTATTTATAAACGCACAGTTTTTAAATGATTTTTTATAACATACAGGCCCGCAGGCAGCTACTATTGGGACGTTGAAGGCAAATGTGAGGTGATGGAAATTGAGCGTTAGGAGAGTGTGATGTGTGCATGTCCTTTGATGCCACCATAGCAACACCTTCTGTCAGTATGAAGCCAGTTAGGTAGTATTGTTGGAGCTAACTGCTACAATACATGACTAAAAGTATGTGGACACTTGCTCATCAAACATCTAATTCCAAAATCATGGGCATTAATATGGAGTTCGTCCCGCCCCTTTTCTGCTATAACAGCCTCCACTCTTCTGGGAAGGCATTCCATTAGATGTTGGAACATTGCTGCGGGGACTTGCTTCCATTCAGCCACAAGCATTAGTGAGGTCGGACACTGATGTTGGGTGATTAGGCCTGGCTCGCAGTCGGCATTCCCAAAGGTTTTCGATGGGTTTGAGGTCAGGGCTCTGTGCAGGCCAGTCAAGTTCTTCCACACCGATCTCGACTAACCATTTCTGTATAGACTTAGCTTAGCAGATTTGTCCGTCGGACAGCCAGATGGTGAAGCGTGATTCATCACTCCAGAGAACGCGTTTCCAGTGCGCCAGCACTCCAGCCTGCGCTTGGCATTGTGCATGGTAATCTTGTGCTGCTTGGCCATGGAAACTTATTTCATGAAGCTTCCGATGAACAGTTCTTGTGCTGATGTTGCTTCCAGAGGCAGTTTGGAAGTCGGTAGTGAGTGTTGTAACCGTGGACAGATGATTTGTATGCGCTTCAGCATTCGGCGGTCACGTTCTTTCAAGCTTGTTTGGCCTACCACTCCATGGCTGAGCCGTTGTTGCTCCTAGACATTTCCACATCACAATAACAGCAGTTACAGTTGACCAGGGCTAGCAGGGCAGAAATTTGATGAACTGACTTGTTGAAAAGGTGGCATCCTATGACGGTGCCACATTGAAAGTCACTGAGCTCTTCAGTAAGGTTGTTCTACTGCAAATGTTTGTCTATGGAGATTGCATGTGTGTGCTCAATTTTTATACACCAGTCAGCAACGGGTGTGGCTGAAATAGCTGAATCTACTCATTTGAAGGGGTGTCCACATACTTTTTGGTATTAACTAGGCTATTAACTACTTAAGAACAAATTCTTATTTACAGTATATATACTGTATGTCTCTGTAGCTGCCCATACAAAGATGGTATCCCCCGCTTAGGTGTAGTTGGTAGTGTGGAGAGGCCCTGTTGTCTGTGACCTTTAGAGAAGATTCATGCTAAACTGCTTTCTATAAGCATTTTGGATATGTGGGAATACCTACTTTACAAATAAAATACCTTACTATAACTAAAAAACAATTTTACCTTTATCCCTCCTCTGAAAAACCTGCATGCATTAGTTGAGCGTATAGCTGTACATTTTTATTTAAGGTCAGGGTTTGGCTGTCTAGTGAGCTGTTAGTCAGACTAAGGGAAAGAGGATGTGGTGAAGTGTTTTGTCAGTGTAGAGTTGACACCGATGGCATTCTCACCATAGATTTCGCAGTGTGTGTGTAAATGTGAAACGTACAGCTCAAAGGAGATCGAGATAATGAACGTATGATAATGTTAACAAGTCTCTGACTTGTAGTTTAGGCTCAGGCTGTATAACGTCTAAGCCTAAGTTTCTCACCAAGCTCAGTCCTAATCTTCACCAAGCTTAGTCCTAGTCTTCACCAAGCTTAGTCCTAGTCTTCACCAAGCTTAGTCCTAGTCTTCACCAAGCTTAGTTCTAGTCCTCACCAAGCTTCAGAAGCACAGCATGTTATGCCATCTCTTCCATCCATTGATTGCTTTATGGACTTTTCTCAATCATAATATTCAGTGTCATGCTGCGCAATGATCATAGATACAATCACTTCGTCAAAGTTCTTTCTGATAATGTTATGAATTGGCTCTAATCTGAGCAATCCTAAATTAGGTTTATCATTTGTTCATCATATAGCCTAGACATGTAAGATGTAGACCTGACACGATTCACTATTCTACCTGACCGAGAATAATTTATATACAACAAAATACAGTCACTCAGAACTTTTTGTAACATTGCACATAAAGTTAACTGTAATGAAAAGAGCTTTAGGCCTATTCCTTATTCTAGACCTGTCCATATATTTCTGTCTTAAACAACTTCTTAGGGCTGCAATTCCGTTAACGGGATCGATATGACAACAGCCAGTGAAAGTGCAGGGCGCCAAATTCAAAACAACAGAAATCCCATAATTAAAATTCCTTAAACATACTAGTATTTCACACCATTATAAATATGCACTTATTGTTAATCTCACCACAGTGTCCGATTTCAAATAGCCTTTAATAGCCCTGGGGTGGCAGGGTAGCCTAGTGGTTAGAGAGTTGGACTAGTAACCAGAAGGTTGCAAGTTCAAACCCCCGAGCTGACAAGGTACAAATCTGTCGTTCTGCCCCTGAACAGGCAGTTAACCCACTGTTCCTAGGCCGTCATTGAAAATAAGAATTTGTTCTTAACTGACTTGCCTAGTTAAATAAAGGTAAAATAAAAAATAAAATAAAAATTACAGCAAAAGCACCACAAATGATTGTTAGGTCAGAGCCAAGTCACAGAAAAACACAGCCGTTTTTCCAGCCAAAGAGAGGAGTCACAAAAATCAGAAATAGAGAGAATTCATCACTAACCTTTGATGATCTTCATCAGATGTCATGTCATGTATGTTTTGTTCGATAAAGTTCATATTTATATCAAAAAATCTCAGTACACATGTTCAGTAGTTCCAAAAACATCTTGTGATTTTGCAGAGAGCCACATCAATTTACAGAAATACTCATCATAAATATTGATGGAAATACGAGTGTTATACATGGAACTTTAGATACACTTCTCCTTAATGCAACCACTGTGATTTCAAAAAAGCTTTATGGAAAAAGCAAACCATGCAATAATCTGAGTACGGCGCTCAGAGCCCAAACAAGCCAAAAAGATATCCGCCATATTGTGCAGTCAACAGAAGTCAGTAATAACATTATAAATATTCACTTACCTTTGATGATCTTCATCAGAATGCACTCCCAGGAATCCCAGTTCCACAATAAATGTTTGTTTTGTTTGATAATGTCCATCATTTATGTCTAAATAGCTCCCTTTGTTGTGTTTGGTAAATCCAAACTCACGAAGCGCGTTCACTAGGAGCAGACGAAGTTCCGTTCCAGTCCGTAGAAACATGTCAAATGGTGTATAGAATCAATCTTTAGGATGTTTTTAACATAAATCATCAATAATGTTCCAACCGGAGAATTCCTTTGTCTGTAGAAATGCAATGGAACTCAAGCTAACTCTCACGTGAACGAGCGTCACGAGCTCAAAGCATTCTGGTAGACCTCGGACTCATTCCCCTCTCATTCGCCCCCACTTCACAGTAGAAGCATCAAACAAGGACTGTTTTTCATAGTTTTGTACCACTTTTTCTCCCCAATTTTGTGGTATCCAATTTTTCTCCAATTGTTTAGTAGCTCTTGTCCCATCGCTACAACTCCCGTACGGGCTTGGGAGAAACGAATGTTGAAGGTCACGCGTCCTCCGACACACAACCCAACCAAGCCGCACTGCTTCTTAACACAACGCACATCCAACCCGGAAGCCAGCCGCACCAATGTGTCGGAGGAAACACCGTGCACCTTGGTTGGCGCGCACTGCGCCGGTCCCGACACAGGAGTCGCTGGTGCGCGATGAGACAAGGATATCCCTACCGGCCAAGCCCTCCCTAACCCGGACCTCCCGGTCGCGGCCGGTTACAACAGAGTCTGGGCGCGAACCCAGAGTCTCTGGTGGCACAGCTGGCGCTGCAGTACAGCGCCCTTAACCACTGCGCCACCCGGGAGGCCTGGTTCTAAAGACTGTTGACATCTAGTGGAAGCCTTAGGAAGTGCAACATGACCAATATCCCACTGTATCTTCAATAGGGAATGAGTTGAAAAACGACCAACCTCAGAAACTTCAGAGTGATTTCTATCCAAATATACTAATAATATGCATATATTAGCAACTGGGACTGAGTAGCAGGTAGTTTACGCTGAGCACCTATGGGCACCTTATTCATCCAAGCTACTCAATACTGCCCCCAGCCATAAGAAGTTAACTTTTTGCCACCCTGGTGTTTGCAGCAGCACCCCACTGCCTTATGGGAGTTGTAGTACAGACAGACATCCTCACCCCTGAATGACCACCTCGAGAAATCAGATCAGCAACACACAGGGACCAGTTTCCCAGACCCAGAGTATACCTAGTCTTGGCCTTAGCACTGCTGACAGAGATTCTCCATCGATCACGCTTTTAAGTCCATGAGTAGGCTTAATCTGGGTTCAGGAAACTGGCCCTAAACATCACCTCCCTTTTTAGTGAAATTCAATATGTTTAGTCACATCTATTGATGAAAACCAATCACGTACTGGGCCAAAGTTAGCCTACTAAGGGATGACTGTGTTTACAGACCCCACTGTGTGTGTTCATTCAAGGCTGAATCGTACCATGGCCATTTGGTAAAGCCACTGGTTGATTTGTTTGCTTTAGATGTGGTCAATGAACAGGTCCAAACTGCAGCCTTGAACCCACTAAGACTAATGTTGTTCTTTTAGTTTTTCTACATTGATCTCCTATTACAGCCAGGGTCTTTTACACAATGGCTGATGTAGATGGTGTGAACTTTTGCTCCAGCAGAGCATTAACGCACTTGATTAATCTTATGAACTAATCATCATAGTCTTCAGCCAAGGCTTTGATTGGTAGAATCAGGTGTGTAACTGCTTGGCAGGAACCTAAGCTGTTCGGAGAAAGATGTTCTGGTACTGAGAAACGATTATTTAGCTACTTCTGTTAGTGTTTGTATTACAATTAAGTGAGTTCTGTGAAAGTGTCAAAATTCGTTCTATCCAGTCAGCCAGGCTTCTGTGACTTCCTCATCCTCTGTCTCAGCTCTATCAGACCCTAAGCTAGTGAACTAGATGTGTTGTTAAACTGAGTAGGCCTTCAGTTGGTTTTCCCATGTGCAGAGCAAGTTCACAGCCCCAACGTTAAAGCAGGGATTGACATTAAGGGTTGCCCTATTGCCTGGGGCAAGTGTCCTGATCCGTCCTGCAAGTTGAGCCTGCTCTGAGGCTGGCCCCATTGGGCAGGTTTTAATTTTTATTTTTTATTTTAAACTTTCAACAACCAAAATGCAAATAATTCCATTCTTTGTGGTTCCTCCCCTGTGTGTTGAAAAGATTGCCTCTCCAAATCAGATTTGGAAGATGTTTCTCCTCAGAGGTCAATCTATGTACTGTCTACGGCTTCTTCTACTTTTGGTGTGTGTGTGTGTGTGTGTGTGTGTGTGTGTGTGTGTGTATTGAGCTTGTAGAATTTGAATTTGATTGCTAATCGTCCATTAGGTATTGTTTACAGGGCTGAGGAGATAAGAGACTATTCTTCTGTGATAAAAGAGTGTGTCATAGGGGTGATAGTGGGGTTTGCTTTAACAAAGACTGAAGTAGTATGGTATACATGGCCCTGCTCTTTATTAATATTCTGCTTTAGTCGTGTGTGTGTGTGTGTGTGTGTGTGTGTGTGTGTGTGTGTGTGTGTGTGTGTGTGTGTGTGTGTGTGTGTGTGTGTGTGTGTGTGTGTGTGTGTGTGTGTGTGTGTGTGTGTGTGTGTGTGTGCTGAAGCCAGGATTACCAATACAGCACAGTGGGTAATACCACAGCAGATTGAGAGAGAGCATTAATACCATCAGGCCAGGGTCAGGAGGGTCAGCATCATTACTACTGTAGTGGCTGTGTTGCATAGGCTAGTCCTTCCAAACCTAACTGTCTAAAGTGGACATAGTGACTGGCTGTTAGCCTACTCTGCAACCTCACCCTCCCAGAAACGATTATTAGATCTGAATTGTCTGACCCCTGCTTGGGTTCAGATGGCTTTATGGAAATTATTTGTTTTAATTTGATAAGGATTTAAAAGATTATTGATGGAAAGCATGTGTTATCTCCTGAAATTGGCTATGATAATAATCCGACTAGAGAGGGAGACCTGGGAGGGGGGATCTAGGCTAGAGAGGGGTGGTATAGGCTTGAGAGGGAGAAACAGGGGTGGATCTAGGCTAGAGAGGGAGAGACAGAGGGGAGGGAAATGGGCTAGAAGGGGAGAGACAGAGTGGGGATCTAGGCTAGAGAGGGAGAGACTGGGGGGGGGGTGTATAGCCTAGAGAGGGAGAGACTGGGAGGGGAGGATCTAGGCTAGAGAGGGAAAGCGGAGTGCTGAAAGCCAGCGTTGGTATGTGTGAGTGATTTGGAGCTGTGTGTATGTGGGACGTGTATGTGAGTGTTTCAGCTCTGTATGTTTGTGTACTTGGGGCTGTGTGTATGTGGTCTTTGGAGTTGTTTGTGTGGCATTTGGAGTAGTGTGCGTGTGTTTTGTGTTAAGAGCTGTGTGTATGTTTGGAGTGGGTGTGAGTGTTTGTGTGTTTGGAGATATGTTGGCATTTACACAGGCAGCCCAATTCTGATATTTTTTCCACTAATTATTTTTTTGACCAATCACATCAGATATTTTCACATCAGCTATTTTTCAGAGCTGATCTGTTTGGTCAAAAGACCAATGAGTGAAAAAAAACCGATCTGAATTAGGCTGCCTGCTTGTGACGTTGTGGATTGCGCATCGCTGCTACATTCTCTTTGTGCCTAGGCTTTGCCTGCTGGCAGAGAGGTGAGATTTTGACGGCAGCATTGGAAGTGATAGAGAGGGGGAGGGGAGAGGATCGGGTGCTGGTACTGTTTGAAAGAGAGAGGCGAGGAGAGGCGAGAGGTTATGTGTGTTGTGCGGTAGGAGGTGGGGGAAGAGGGAATAAACTAGAAGGCTAAAGAGGGATGACAGAGAGCGGGAGGGGTTGTTGGAGTACAGTCGTTACAGGAGGCAGGTTCAGATCCAGAGGGGGAGGACAGTCAGGGAGGACTGGGGGGATGTCAGGGAACGTCACATTCCAATAACAATGGATAGATGACAATTCTTTGCAAATATAACGTTCTTTGGAAATATAACCAATTGTCAGTGCTGCCTTCTGGACCTCGTTGAAGACTGAATGCGGCCCCGGGGCAAAATGGGTTTGACACCCCTGGTCTACAGTATACAAGTCCTATCCTTTTTTAAATCCAAGAAGGGAAGTGCAAAATTTGTAAGTATGCACCAGTCTAGAAGAGTGTCAGTGGATTGTTATTGGTCAGTATAGCAGAGTGGGTTCTAGAATGTTATTGGCCAGTGTAGCAGAGAGTGGATTCTGATTGGCCAGTGTAGCAGAGAGTAGATTCTGACAGGACAGTCTGCTTTATGGCCCTGTCCAGAAACACCCCTTAGCCCCCTACTCATTGGGGCAAAGGCACTTCATGCATCTGAAATAATTGGATTGTTACATTATTGTAGTAGCTCCACCTTATCCCCTGATTGGCTACCCAGAGGAATTTGCACCAAATTGCTTATTTAGATCAGCTCTCTACAAGTGTCCACCAGGGACTAGGGGTTAGCCAGGCTAGTTGTTTCTGCAGCATGCAGACATGCCTATGACTCACCCCTGGCCTCCAGTGAATGAGGAAGAGTCAACTTCCTGTATCCTGGTTCTTGTGGCTCAGTTAGACAGAGAGCTATTACTGGACTGCGTACAAGTTGACCTGTAGGCACAGATCCAGGCCCAGCTATGTTACTACTAGTACTATTGGTTAAATTCTTACCCTGGTTTTAGCTTTGCTGCTAGGCTAGCATTATCCACTGTGTTATAAACTAGTAGGAGTGTGTAATGATATTGGGATCCTTAACATTAAGAAAAAACCCGAACTAAAAAAAAATGTTTTTTCCACAACATTTTAATCAGAGTGCAGTTATCACAAAACATTGTTTTCTGTGTTATAGTCCAACTAGACTATAAACTATAGAGAGGTAGTAATGGCATCTTTTTGTAGGTAATAACTCTGTCATGGTTCGTTGGACAAAGCCTATGAGGAAAATGAATGGTGTTTTTGGAAAAATGCTGAAAATAAGGTCTGTGGTAAACACTGGCTTAGGAGATCATATACGTTCGGTTCTGAGATAATCTTCATCAGTTAACGTCACTTTTTGTGAATTTTTAAGAATGAATGTAATAAAAATCACAAAGGCTTCACAATTCATAAAGATCATGTTAAGACTGCTATCTCATAGAACAAAAGATATAACATCTAAGCCTTTTTTAACCTCTGACCTTATTTTCAGCATTTATTCCCAAACCTTCTTTCCCCATCTGTTTTTCCCATAGGGACGTCTGAACAAATCAGAGGTAACTTATTTCTGGGTATTGGGACTACCAGCTCTAATGGTCTGGGGAAAGTTGTCATTTAAATAAAACCAGAGATGAAGAGGCAAACTTTAGGCTACTTTGGTGAATTTGCGAGGCCTGCAAGACCAGACATTGCGAGATACAGATTACCAAGAAGTATGCGCACGGTTTGCAAGGTTATTTCTGCCTGCACCCTCCTCTCTCTCCCTGGCCCTGGCTCGCCTGCTCTTTCTCTTCGCTAATGATGCGAGTGTGTGTTCAGTCTTCAATTTGTTGCGTGTAGAATATCCTAGCCCAGGGATATTCAACTCTTGTCCTACGAGGTCCGGAGCCTGCTGGTCTTCTCTTCTACCTGATAATTAATTGCACTCACCTGGTGTCCCAGGTCTAAATCAGTCCCTGATTTGTAGGGGTACAATGGGGGGAAAAAGGACGAACTGGTTTCCAAGTCCAGAGTTGAGGGTCTAGCCTATTCATTGATGATAGGTCCTGCTTTACTGAAGTTGAGAAACATTGCAAGCCAAGAAATGACGAGATACAGCAATCCATTGGGATAAACAGGATGGCAAGCAGTAAGAAGTCTGTTTTTGTCTCGTAAATATTCATTTTAAAAAAATGCATTCCATTATGTTTGTCTCTTTTTTTTCAATTTTCAAGTTAAATATACCTTCCTGCAACCCGCCTCACCCAATGTGGTATGTAGCTGCTATTTTTTTTAGATCTTATAACTGGAACCTCCATCAGAAGCTAGCCATTAGTTACTAGCTATTTAGTCATTGTTAGCCACTGCTAGCGGTCTTTACCTATAGCTCAGACACCAGCCACTATAGCCCGGATAAAACATGCCAGTCTGCACAGCGCGATATCAGCCCTGAGCATATCGGACTCCTTTTTTCCCCACTACATCACCGGATTCCTGCCACAAGCTCTGGACCATTACTCTGGATCATCGCAGCTAGCTAGCTGCTGCTGAGTGGCTATTGTCCAGAAGCATGCATCAGTTAGCCTCGAGCTAGCCTCAAGCTAGGCCAATCTCCCGGCTAGCAAACAAAGTACACCAACGACAATACCTCTCTTGCCAATTGGCCTGGACCCCTTTGTTGACACAGAGCCCTGTCGATCCATCACGGCTGGTCTGCTGACGTAATTCGACCGATGTGCTCTCAACCGGCCTATGCATCGTAGATGTTGGTGAAGATCCATCTACTAGCCCCGGCCCGCTAGCTTCCTGAACGCCGTGTCTCCCGCTCGCCTAGCGTAGTAATCAACTACCGAACGGCTCCCTGTTTCATCTATTGCTGCTCATTGGACCCTATGATCACTCGGCAGCTGATGCCTGCTGGATTGTTCATTACCACGGTACTTAATTTAGTTTATTTGTCGGCCCAGCCTCGAACTCAAGCCCTGTGTGTAGCTAACTGACCCTCTGTCGTTCATCGCCATTTACCCGTTGTTGTTGTCTCACCCGTTGTTGTCTTAGCTCTCCCAATCCACAACTGTGATTGCTTTATGTCTCTAATGTCAATATGCCTTGTATATTGTTGTTTAGGGCAGCTCTCATTGTTTTATTTTACTGCGGAGCCCCTAGTCCCGTTCAACATGCCTCATACTTATTTCCCTCATTAAAATGCAAATCAATTTATAATATTTTTGACATGCGTTTTTCTGGATTTTTTTGTTTGTTATTCTGTCTCTCACTGTTCAAATAAACCTACCATTAAAATTATAGACGGATCATTTCTTTGTCAGTTGGCAAACGTACAAAATCAGCAGGGGATCAAATACTTTTTTCCCTCACTGTACGTACGTACGTACATACATACATACATACATACATACATACATACACACACATAGATACATACATACATACACACACACACAGCTGTTGAGTCGACGTGCAAGGAGTCGGAGTATAATATTTTTTGACTCCACCATTGTTATCAGTTGGAAAAATGGGAAAGGCAAGCAACAGCATCGAAGTCCTGTAATGGTAATACTTTAAGTTAAAATAGAAGGTGGTGAAATGCAAACTTTGCGAGGTGGAGTTGAGGCACAGTAATGGTAGTACAGGTGCTTAACCATCTGAAAGGGACTCACCGTGAAACACAAACCATTGCTTGCAGCAGCACAGCTGCATTGTGAATTCAGGTGGAATGTTATGAGTTTTTCTTGTTTTCAAAGGGAAATTGATCAAGCAATTGTCTGTTTTTCTCCGTTTGTCACATCACTAGTAGTTTGTGTCTTTGTGAGCATCAGCCACTGTTTTACTACAAGTTAGTTAGCATTGGTGCTAGCATCAACCAGTATGTTACATGCCTACTAGTAAGTGTTTTCGCTAGCTAAGCATCAGCCTCTTTTACTACATCTGCCACTGTGTTATAAACTAGCTAGTATTTAGTGTCTCCTCTATCAACCACTGTTATACTTGGTGCTAGCATCTAGGCTTGGGCTGTATGCTGTGTATGCCGGAGTATTTTTATTATAAATTTGAATATTTGTAGCTACTTTTTAAGTAAATACCTGCAATCAACTTGTGCAATATGTTAGGAGATAAAATAGACCGCATTCTTCATTTAAATGTTTCATTATGTTGCTTACCGGTAGTACCCAGTCATGTGGTGTTTGTTTACAAGCCCACAACGGTGAGACTGGAGCCTTGAGTCACTGACTGTTGTGCATCACACACCAGGTGATCTAGTCACGGACACCGACGTCCAGACAAACTAAACCCCTTCAGTGCCACCGTCGCGGGCCGCTAACAAGGACTGCAACCCTCTCCTTCTCCGTGGCCGACGTGAGTTAAACATTTAAGCGTGTTAACCCTCGCAAGGCTGCTGGCCCAGATGGCATCCCTAGCCGTGTCATCTGAGCATGCACAGACCAGCTGGCTGGAGTGTTTTATGGACATATTCAATCAGCAATCACTAACTTGGGGAGGCTGCTGGCTACATTGAGACCCAATCACTGACCACTTTAATAAATGGATTACTAGTCACTTGAAACAATGCCACTTTATTCATGTTTACATACAGTGCCTTGCGAAAGTATTCGGCCCCCTTGAACTTTGCGACCTTTTGCCACATTTCAGGCTTCAAACATAAAGATATAAAACTGTATTTTCTTGTGAAGAATCAACAACAAGTGGGACACAATCATGAAGTGGAACGACATTTATTGGATATTTCAAACTTTTCTAACAAATCAAAAACTGAAAAATTGGGCGTGCAAAATTATTCAGCCCCCTTAAGTTAATACTTTGTAGCGCCACCTTTTGCTGCGATTACAGCTGTAAGTCGCTTGGGGTATGTCTATCAGTTTTGCACATCGAGAGACTGAAATTTTTTCACATTCCTCCTTGCAAAACAGCTCGAGCTCAGTGAGGTTGGATGGAGAGCATTTGTGAACAGCAGTTTTCAGTTCTTTCCACAGATTCTCGATTGGATTCAGGTCTGGACTTTGACTTGGCCATTCTAACACCTGGATATGTTTATTTTTGAACCATTCCATTGTAGATTTTGCTTTATGTTTTGGATCATTGTCTTGTTGGAAGACAAATCTCCGTCCCAGTCTCAGGTCTTTTGCAGACTCCATCAGGTTTTCTTCCAGAATGGTCCTGTATTTGGCTCCATCCATCTTCCCATCAATTTTAACCATCTTCCCTGTCCCTGCTGAAGAAAAGCAGGCCCAAACCATGATGCTGCCACCACCATGTTTGACAGTGGGGATGGTGTGTTCAGGGTGATGAGCTGTGTTGCTTTTACGCCAAACATAACGTTTTGCATTGTTGCCAAAAAGTTCGATTTTGGTTTCATCTGACCAGAGCACCTTCTTCCACATGTTTGGTGTGTCTCCCAGGTGGCTTGTGGCAAACTTTAAACAACACTTTTTATGGATATCTTTAAGAAATGGCTTTCTTCTTGCCACTCTTCCATAAAGGCCAGATTTGTGCAATATACAACTGATTGTTGTCCTATGGACAGTCTCCCACCTCAGCTGTAGATCTCTGCAGTTCATCCAGAGTGATCATGGGCCTCTTGGCTGCATCTCTGACCAGTCTTCTCCTTGTATGAGCTGAAAGTTTAGAGGGACGGCCAGGTCTTGGTAGATTTGCAGTGGTCTGATACTCCTTCCATTTCAATATTATCGCTTGCACAGTGCTCCTTGGGATGTTTAAAGCTTGGGAAATCTTTTTGTATCCAAATCCGGCTTTAAACTTCTTCACAACAGTATCTCGGACCTGCCTGGTGTGTTCCTTGTTCTTCATGATGCTCTCTGCGCTTTTAACGGACCTCTGAGACTATTACAGTGCAGGTGCATTTATACGGAGACTTGATTACACACAGGTGGATTGTATTTATCATCATTAGTCATTTAGGTCAACATTGGATCATTCAGAGATCCTCACTGAACTTCTGGAGAGAGTTTGGTGCACTGAAAGTAAAGGGGCTGAATAATTTTGCACGCCCAATTTTTCAGTTTTTGATTTGTTAAAAAAGTTTGAAATATCCAATAAATGTCGTTCCACTTCATGATTGTGTCCCACTTGTTGTTGATTCTTCACAAGAAAATACAGTTTTATATCTTTATGTTTGAAGCCTGAAATGTGGCAAAAGGTCGCAAAGTTCAAGGGGGCCGAATACTTTCGCAAGGCACTGTATCATACAATACTCATATCACATGTATATACTGTATTTTATACCATCTATTGCACCTTGCCTATGCCGCTCGGCCATCACTCATCCATATACTTACATATTCTCATTCACCTCTTTAGATTTGTGTGTATTAGGTACTTGTTTGGAAATTGTTAGATATTGCTGCACTGTCAGAACTAGAAGTACAAGCATTTCGCTACACTTGCATTAACATCTGCTACATGTGACCAATACAATTTGAGTTACGGTATGGTATTCACAACTAAATGTTTGCCAGCTAGATATCTTAACTATTAGGTTAATTATTTTAACTGTCTAAAATGTGCTACATGCTCTGCAGTTGTGCATTTGGTTTGCTAATTCAGTTACTACAGTAGTTAGTCATCTAGCTAAGTGGTTAGCTTCTTCAAAAATGAAGCTTTGCTTGCTGGTAACAGCAGAGAATCTCCTCCTGGATCCTTAACCTATCTCCTCTCTTGTTTAAACCAATCCGTCTTGGGCCAGGTGTCTGTCTGGCCAATGTGCTGTCATGTGGAAAGTGCTACCCTCCTTCTGCCATGTGTGTGGTAACGATCCCATCCCTGTGTGTGTGTGTGTGCGTGTGTGTGTGTGTGTGTTAATGGGCCCGTGGAGGGGGTGCTAATTGATTCATTCTCCCCAGTCCTCCTCTCATTAACACCCTCTCCCAGGGCAAGCTGCTGTTCTGTCCCCCCTACCCCCACCACTCCCCTGCTCCTCACCCTCCTGCTCTCCCCCGGGCCTCCCCTCTGTCAGGTGACACAGGTGGCAGGAAGGGAGGGCCCAAACCAGGGCAGGGATCAGGAATGGAGGTGGAGGGGAGCAGGGAGGAGAGCTGAAAGGATGACAGGAGAGATGAAGCTGGTGAAATTAGGAGAGTAGAGCCTGGGCAGGGAGGAATATAAATATGTTTTGTAGTGGGGAGTCCATACTCTGATTTCACCTTTGCCCTTTCTGTGTGTGTCCTTTCAAATATGCTCCAGTTTTCTAACAATGTGGAGCTCATTGTAACCTTGTGTCCTATAGAGGACAATAAGTACGTTCCTAATGTTGTATTCCCCTTTCTCGCCCCTCTCTCTTTTGAGCAGTATTCGCAGTGTGATGCAGAAGTACCTGGAGGAAAGAGATGAGCTGACCTTCGACAAAATCTTCAACCAAAAGATCGGTGAGTAGTCTGTGTGATAGAGTACTGTTGTCCTTTCAATAACCAAACAACCATGAGAACTATAGCACCACGTCAGACACAATAGAATTGCACACACACACACGCAAGAATGTGTTCTGGGAGGGGAGCTGTGGTAGGAAGGGCAATATGGCCTAAATGATTTCTCTGAATAAGCTTTTTGTTGTACAATTTAAAGTTAAAATACACTGCATTTCAAACAGTCAGCAATAATCTAATGAATTCAGGGCTTGTGAAGTTATTCCTAGCCTAAATATAACCCTGCCACAAACATTATTTTATTCAACTAGTTTAACCTGCTTTTTTCAATCACTGATCCAGCTTTCAAGTTTGTCTATGACAATGCCCTTTGTGTTACTAATGTAACCAGAAACATGCACAATGCATTTACTTCTTGTAGCAGGTTTTCTAGAAAATTGTCACCGGTCTCATATCAATCTCACAAGTGCTAGTGAATCGCCAGCTAGCCTTTATAGAAATCTTTGTTTCAAGTTTAGCCAACTTAGATGTATCTGCTAGCTAACAAGGCAAAACAGTTGAATGGTTATAAACACACCCTGCTGTCCGTCTCCAACAGTTTGAACAGCATGCTAGTCTGTCCACTTATTGTCCACCTTATTTCTCAGAATGACAACGAGTTGACAATTCCTTATATAATTGCGTTTTATGCTTATTGCACATTTATAAAACACAGACTAGACAGTATAAGTCTTTGGCTAAAATGCTGCGAGTGGTATGTGGCACGACTAACTTAGCCTTCTTTTTCCAGAATCAATGTTCATTGATACTCCTGTTTTAGTAATGTCTGCTCTGTACGCAATGTGAGGAGTTGAGACATACAAAGGGTATCGTCAGAAAGGTTAACTTGTCCTTTATTACAGTTAAATAATGTCTCAATGTGTTTGTGTCCATATGACTGATTCTGTTGACCTCAAATTCAAATAGCGATTTGAAACCGCTTATCAGAGAGGAAGAAGTGATCATCTTGGTTGTGTGAGTGGCAGAGGGAGGGGCTTGGTGTATGTGTGTAACAGAGAGGAAGAAGTGATCATCTTGGTTGTGTGAGTGGCAGAGGGAGGGGCTTGGTGTATGTGTGTAACAGAGAGGAAGAAGTGATCATCTTGGTTGTGTGAGTGGCAGAGGGAGGGGCTTGGTGTATGTGTGTAACAGAGAGGAAGAAGTGATCATCTTGTTTGTGAGAGTGGCAGAGGGAGGGGCTTGGTGTATGTGTGTAACAGAGAGGAAGAAGCGAAGCGAGAGGTTTCACTCTTGCCTAAATCTGTCCAAAATAAGCTCAAGGCATTTGGAATATCCTACAGAAACATACATTTGAACTCATCAAATGAATTAGATATTGGCCAGCCCTAAGCCGTTGTCATGGGATAAGTTGGTGATTGAGTTGGTGTGTGTCCTGTCTTGCCTGACAACACTCTACTTCCCTTTCCGAGATGCCATCTGTATGAGGCTGCTGATTGGCTAACCCTGTTCCAGCTCTTCACATGCTAACAGAACGTGGTGATCGGTGGTAACTAAAGGGTTATCCACTGTGGCTGACCTAAAGCACTCTGACACATGTAAAGCTTTTGGAACTTTTCCTGTGACCCAAAACCCATTTTGTAAACTGAACCTGTGTTTGTATCCAAGATCAATTCTCAGCCACCTGTCACAATAGTGTGCTCCGTCGCCTGGTTTCCAGTAGTATCACAGACAGTGAGACAGTAGCAGCGGTCTGTACCAGGGGACCAGAGCCCTGCAGCTCACTAGCTTTACTTACTGCTGCTCTGCTCTCTCTCACCTCCCCTCAGAGACTGCAGCGCTAATTATTTTTCTCTCTCTACCTGTCACTCACTCGCTACCTTCTCCTCTCTTCATTTCTCGATCCCTCTCGGTGTGGTAGTACGGTCATGGGCTGGGAATTGCCTGGGACTTGACGGTGCGATATTATCACGATACGATATTATTACGATACGATATTATCACGATACGATATCACGATACGATATTATTACGATACGATATTATTACGATACGATATTATTACGATACGATATTATCCCGATATTTAGGTGGCAATATGATATGTATTGAGATTCTCATGATTCTAGACGTATTGAGATTCTCATGATTCTAGACGTATTGAGATTGGATGTTCCAACATTGCTCACCATGTGTCTGCTGGAGAGACATGAGAAATGTTTTATTGATCGCTTATGAAAACTGCAAACTAGGTTATATCGTCAAAAATAATATCCCGATATGTAACTGTATCAATTAGTATTTTTCCCCATCACTAAAACACACACGTCACCAACCTACCTAACCACAGCATTGACACTGGATTGCTGCCATCACTGTTTGTTTATGGTGATTTTGGGGTGTTTTGTTAGTCTGCTGATGTTGGGCTGTGGTTAACAACTGATAAGTGTAGCTTGTACCCAGCCGTGTTGACAGGCCTCTGCTAACTGATATAGATTCTACCTACCCAGCCATATGTGTCATCCGTGTGTATGCATGCTCTAGTGGGGGGTAGTGGGGGGTAGTATTGCATAATGGTGGGGGGTTATTGTGGTCTCTCTCTTGCGATCTCTTGCTCACTTTCTCACTCTCTTTCTCACTCTCTCACTCTCTTCCTTCTCTCTCACCTCATATCCTCTTTAGCTGTGAATGGGCTGAAGACACATCCTCGCACTCACATACACTACATGACCAAAAGTATGTGGACACCTGCTCGTTGAACGGCTCATTCCAAAATCATGGGTATTAATATGGAGTTGGTCCCCCCCCTTTGCTGCTACAGTATAACAGCCTCCACTCTTCTGGATAGGCTTTCCACTAGATGTTGGAACATTGCTGCGGAGACTTCCTTCCATTCAGCCACAAGCATTTAGTGAAGTCGGGCCAGCACAGAATCGTCTAGAATATCATTGTATGCTGTAGCGTTAAGATTTCCCTTCACTGGAACTAAGGGGCCCGAACCATGAAAATCAGCCCCGGACCATTATTCCTCTTCCACCAACCTTTACAGTTGGCATTATGCATTGGGGCAGGTAGCGTTTTCCTGGCATCCGCCAAACTCAGATTTGTCCGTCGGACTGCCAGATGGTGAAGCGTGATTCATCACTCCATAGAATGTGTTTCCACTGCTCCAGATTCCAATGGTGGCGAGCTTTACACCACTTCAGCCGATGCTTAGTATTGTGCGTGGTGATCTTAGGCTTGTGTGCGGCTGCTTAGCCATGGAAACCCATTTCATGAAGCTCCCTAATAACAGTTCTTGTGCTGATGTTTCCTGAGGCAGTTTAGAACTCTGTGGTGAGAGTTGTAACCGACTATTTTTACACACTACATGCTTCAGCACTTGGAGGTCTCGTTCTGTGAGCTTGTGTGGCCTAAAACTTCATAGCTGAGCTGTTGTTGCTCCTAGACGTTTCCACTTCACAATAACAGCACTTACAGTTGACCGGGGCAGCTTTAGCAGGGCTGAAATTTGTTGGAAAGGTGGCATCCTATAACGGTGCCATGTTGAAAGTCACTGCGCTCTTCAGTAAGGCCGTTCTACTTCCAATGTTTGTCTATGGAGATTGCATGGCTAAGTGCCCAATATTGTATATCTGTCAGCAACAGGTGTCACTGAAATAGCCACTAATTTGAAGGGGTGTCCACATACACTATATATATATATATATATATATATATATGTACAAAAGTATCTGCCAGGCACACACATGCGTGTCGCTTCTGGGTGTCAAAAGGGGGGATGGAGAAAGGTAGTTGAGTGTCATCCGCATAGTAATGATAGGAGGGACCATGTGAGGATATGATGGAGCCAAGTGATTTGGTGTATAGAGAGAAGAGAGGGTCTAGAACCGAGCCTTGGGGGACACCATTAGTGACAATACGTGGTGCAAACACAGATCCTCTCCACGTCACCTGGTAGGAGCGGCCTGGATGCCCACCCCTGAGAGGGCGAGAGGAGGATCATCCTACGGTGCCACGTTGAAAGTCACTGAGCTCTTAAGCAATGCCATTCTACTGCGAATGTCTTCTATGGAGATTGCATGGCTTTGTGCTCGTTTGTATACACCTGTCCGCAACAGGTGTGGCTGAAATAGCTGAATCCACTAATTTGAAGCAGTGTCTACAAACTTGTGTGTATGTGTGTGTGCACACAGCTGTGTGTCCCTAGGGCCTAGGCTGTGTGTGTTAGACCATGTCCCCACATGTCAGTACCAGAGCATGTGGGGAGGGTAAGGAGGCCTCTGGCACGTTAGACATCCAGCCCTTGCTCTCCATCTATATCGCTCTCATTCGCTATCTCTCTCGCTCTCATTCACTATCTCTCTTGCTCTCATTCGCTATCTCTCTCGCTCTCGTTCACTATTTCTTACTCTCATCGCTCTGTCACGCACTCTCCATGTTTAAACTCTGCTGTCCCCACTGTCTGACTCTCACTGGGTTACTGGGAATATGTGGATACTGCATTGCGGTACTGAGATCACCCCACCCCTCATGCCAGAGTGCCTGTGAGGGCCTGAGAGGAGAGAGGCTCCTCAGATACAGCCATATGACTGCTAACGTGTGTGTGAGACTTTGTTTACAGGCTGGTGCACAAAGCTGATGTACACCGTGTTCAAGATGGCTGACTGTGATTGGCTCTCTTGTGACTGGAACACTAAGCTATGATTGGTTCTCTGGGTGGAAGGGCTGGCTTCTTGTGTTCCAGAGGCCCCCATAGCGTTCTTTCACTCCCTCTCCTTGTCTGAATTCTTTCTCTCTGTGTTTCTTTTACTCTTGCCCTGCCGTTCTTTCCCTCTTTCTCTCTCTCCATCTGTCAGAGTACTGGAATGGATGATGGAGAGTTTTACGTTGCTTAGCAACTGTCGGTTGCCATGGGAACTCAGCAGAACTCTCGATGACAGGGAAAAATGAAATGGATTAAAGGAGAAATAAAAAAATATGATGAGAACGGAGGAGGAGAGGAAATGGAGAAGGGGACATTAAACGAGAGCGATAAAGGCTAGATGGATCCACAATGCACTGGAGCTGCCCGAGGCCAGCGGGCATGACGGGTGGGGCAGTCTCAATAGTCTACAGTGGCCTCTTCTCCTCACCATATCTCCTACCTAAGTCTCCCACCTTTCTACCCAGGTCTCCATGCCTTTTCTCTCCTCATGTCCCCACTACACGCTTCAATTCCTCACCATGTCTCCTATCCTTCTCTCTTCAGGAGTGAAGAACACACACACCCTCCCTCTCGCTCTGCCACTGCTCGCTGGTATGATGATGATCGCTGTTTATCTTGTTAGTGTGTCAGCTCATGCGTATACTGATGTGTGTGTGTGTGTCAAAGTGTCAGCAGTTGTGTGTGTGTGCTTGAGCGTGTGTCAGGGTAGTGGCTCATTGATTGGTGTCTCTGCTCCAGCAGACGGGTCTAATTGCTAAGGGACTGGGTGTATTAATTGGCCGGTCGATCATACACACTCAAACTCACACAACACTGTTTTGGACCATCAGAGAGAGGGGCACTGGAACCAGTGTGTGAGTTTGATAGAGCCAACACTACTCTGTCTTACTGCTGCTCTCCCTCAAACCACTTTTTCCCTAAATGACAATATCCATCCTCGCTTCTCTCATACCCCTCTTTCTCTTCCCACTTCTCTCCATATACCCCCATTCCTCCCCTCTTTTCTCACTCTCTTTCTGTCCAGCTCTTGGCATCAGGCCTGTGTGTTTATAAACTCTGGACTGGTGTGAATGTGTTTCCCAGACAGACTTGGAGCCTGTGTGTGTGTGTAGCCTGCTGTTACTGTACGTCTTATTGCTTGTGTATTTGGTTGTGTCTCTCAGAGAGGGTGAGTGAGCTGTGAGGATTTTGGCAGAGTGAGTTTTCACATTGAGCTAATCTTATGACCTTGTGCTAGACAAGGCTGAAAGCCCTCGCCAGCCCTGACTCTCTACCTCAGGAGATGTGGAGGGGAGTAAGAGGAGGGTGGAGGGGAGTAAGAGGAGGGTGGAGGGGAGTAAGAGGAGGGTGGAGGGGAGAAAGAGGAGGAGGGTGGAGGGGAGAAAGAGGAGGAGGGTGGAGGGGAGAAAGAGGAGGAGAGTGGAGGGGAGAAAGAGGAGGGGAGAGAGGAGGTTGGAGGGGAGTAAGAGGAGGTTGGAGGGGAGAAAGAGGAGGTTGGAGGGGAGAAAGAGGAGGGGAGAGAGGAGTAAGAGTGGAGGGGGTATAGGGGAGGTTTGGAGGTGGTAAAGGGGAGGTTTGGAGGTGTAAAGGGGAGGTTTGGAGGGGAATAAGAGTAGGTTTGGAGGGGTTAGAGGGGAATAAGAGGAGGTTTGGAGGAGGTCAAGGGGAGGTTTGAAGGGGGTAGAGGGGAGGGTAGAGAAGAGAAAGAGGGGGAGGGGAGGTTTGGATGGTAGAAGGGAGAGAAAAGAGGGATAAGGGTAGAGGAAGAGGGAGAGTGGTTGAGATCAGTAAAAAGACTGAAAGTAGTGTAGAGTGAGAGAAGGTGTTGTGGACACCAGTGTTCTTTATACTGTTAGGTGTTCCTGATTGATGGTCACTGTGTGGTAGCAGACTAGCCAGTGTGTGTGTTGCATTATACATGTACTGACCTTCACTGTGGAGGAGAGCTAGCATAGAGCCAGGGAGTCAGTGTGTGCGTTTGAGCTTTAGATGTGTGTGTGTGTGTGGGGGGGGGGGGGTATAGTGTACTTTTTTGATGTATTGCTTCACAGGCTTATAATGGAATTGAAGGAGGGAGACGGTTTGACTGACTGAGATTGTGTGGGGAAGAGAAAGTGGCCGCAGTGGCGAAATGACAATGTACAAAATGTATCAGTTTTAAAGCTCATTTCCTGTAATTCTATACATTTTTCTGCAGCTTATGCTGTCTGAGTAACTCAAAGTGAACGTGGTTGAGGGGTTTTCCTGGTTTAGTGCGTGTATGTGTCCGTGTGTGGGAGGTTTGAACATGGACACTTCCTGAATAGTGACAAGAGATGAAAGTACAGAACAGAGCGGTAGAGAGCAGGCAGGTTGTCTACACGGATATTGAAGTAAAGACGGGAGAAAGAGACCTACCTATCTTCCTACATCACGGGTCCAGAATAAACAGCTTCAGCTAAAAGGACTGGAGATGGATGAAGGGGAGGAGACGTGTGTGTGTGTGTGTGTGGACTGTGTTGAGCTGTGAGTTAGGGCGACTTAATCAGCAGGTTATATTTAGCCAGTTCAGGTGATTCCAGTAATGACACAAAGCACAGAGAAGCCTATGTCTCATCCTAGGAGTGTGTGTATGCGGGCGTTGCTGTGTGTGTGTTTTGTGAGAAGGCCATTTGTTGATTTAGCTGGTGACTGCTGAAGTGTCCTGTGATTAAGGTTAATCCCTGACTCCAGCGATGTAAAATGTCTGGCTCTTTCTTCTCTAACCTTATTCCACTGAAGAACACCCACCAACCACTGTGTGTGTGCGCTTTGCATGCAAAAACGCCCTCTCTGCAAACAGGGATCCTCTCTACACACACTAACCCTAATGTGTGTGTGAGTTTGTGCGCGTTTACAAATGTATGTGTACAATAGTTTGTGTGTGCGCAGAGGTCGCAGGAAGGCAGAATCCTTGTTCCCTGGTGTGTCTGTGTGCCACTGACAGGAACCGAGGAGGAAAGGGAGGGGAGGGGCTTGGACTTATGAGGAAATGATGCGTAGGGTCTGGAGAAGAGATAAAGGAGAGAGGGAAGGGGGAGCAGGAAGGAGTTTGTTCTCTCTCAATTCAAAGGGCTTTATTGGCATGGGAAACATGTTTACATTGCCAAAGCAAGTGAAATAGATAATAAACCAAATAGTGTTGCACAGTGTATACCTGTACCACAGTAATATCATGGAATCGACACCTCATGATACCAACATTTTAGAATACTATATTGCCCTACCGATCTAAAGAACCCACTGGCGCCTGTTAGAAAATGTCAAAGTTAGTTTTGTTTTTAAATTCAGCTGAATGTTTTGAAGCAACAGCCACTAGTCTTTTGTATGCGTCGGTCCAATAAAGGCAGCTGTAATGAGCCAGCCGGCAGCCGTTACCCACCTGATTCTCTCTGGCCACTCTATTTTAAATATAATTTAGCCATGATGGCGAGCGGAGATGAGTCTTCTGTTATGTGACATATTGGAGCAGCGCACAGAGCAAGCAAAGGTGAGCGATTGTATTATTTCATCCCTGGTAGGACCAAAGAGCACAGGCCAGTCTGAGTAGGCTCTGCAATTTCTCTGTCTCGGTGAGTGTCAGAGAGGAGAAATAGAGCACAGCTTCTTCAAAGCCATGCCTGCAGCTTTACAGCAAAGTAAAAGGGCGTGTCTCTAGCTCAAATGAAAAAAATCCCCCCTATTACTAGAGCTACCTTTTCTCTTCCTTTGCGATTTTTCATGCATTTAATTTATTTTAACCAACTATGTCGCGGGCCGTTTTTGAAACTAAACCCGGGTTGGTAATTATTGGTTTGACAAACCATTGTTTAGTCATGTTACCAAGCTAACAACCTGCGAACTTGGCAGGACGTCTAGGCAGATTTGATTGGCACAGGAAGAAAGGACAAGGGTCTGCTTCTCCACTCATGAGATGTATTTTAAAGGTACAGTGCATTAGGAAAGTATTCAGACCCCTTGACTTTTTCAACATTTTGTTATGTTACAGCCTTACTCTAAAATGGATTAAATTGTTTTTTCCCCTCATCAATCGACAAACAATACCCCATAATGACAAGCAAAAACAGCTTTTTAGAAATGTTTGCACATTTGATTAAAAAAACTGAAATATCACGTTTACATAAGTATTCAGACCCTTGTACTCAGTACTTTGTTGAAGCACCTTTACAGCCTCGAGTCTTCTTTGGTATGACGCTACAAGCTTGGCAAACCTGTGTTTGGGGAGTTTCTCCCATTTCTTCTCTGCAGATCCTCTCTAGCTCTATCAGGTTGGATGGGGAGCATTGCTGCAGAGCTATTTTCAAGTATCTCCAGAGATGTTCAATCGGGTTCAAGTCCAGGCTCTGGCTGGGCCACTCAAAGATATTTAGAGACTATTCCCGAAGCCAGTCCTGCGTTGTCTTGGCTGTGTGCTTAGGGTTGTTGTCCTGTTGGAAGGTGAACCTTCGCCCTAGTCTGAGGTCCTGAACGCTCTGGAGCAGGTTTTCATCAAGGATCTCTGTACTTTGATCCATATCCCTAGATCCTGACTAGTCTCCCAGTCTCTGCTGCTGAAAAACATCCCCACAGCATAATGCTGCCACTCATGTTTTACTGTAGGGATGGTGCCAGGTTTACTCCAGATGTGACGCTTGGCATTCAGGTGAAAGAGTTCAATCTTTTTGTCATCAGACAGGAGAATCTTGTTTCTCATGGTCTGAGAGTCCTTTTGGTGCCTTTTGGCAAACTCCAAGTGGGCTGTCATGTGCCTTTTACTGAGAGTGGCTTCCATCTGGCAACTCTACCATAAAGGCCTGATTGGCGGAGTACTGCAGAGATGGTTGTCCTTCTGGAAGGTTCTCCCATCTCCACAGAGGAACTCTGGAGCTCTGTCACAGTGACCATCGGGTTTTTGGTCACCTCCCTGACCAAGGCCCTTCTCCGTCAATTGCTTAGTTTGTCCAGGGGGCCAACTCTAGGGAGAGTCTTGGTGGTTCCAAACTTCTTCCATTTAAGAATGATGGAAGCCACTGTGTTCTTGGGGACCTTCAATGCTGCATAATTTGTTTTGGTACCCTTCCCCAGATCTGTGCCATGACACAGTCCTGTCTCAGAGCTCTATGGACAATTCCTTCGACCTCATGGCTTGGTTTTTGCTCTGACATGCACTCTCATCTTTGTAACCTATATAGACAGGTGTGTGCCTTTCCAAATAATGTCCAATCAATTGATTTTACCACAGGTGGACTCCAATCAAACATCTCAAGGATGATCAATGGAAACAGGACGCACAGAATCTCTATTTCGAGTAGGGATGCATGATATATCGGTGGACGTATCGGAATTGGTTAATATTAGCTAAAAATGCCAACATCGGTATCGGCCCAGTGTCTAATTTACCAATGTCAAAACTGACGTGCAGACCTATATAACATGACGTAATGATGCCATGTAAAATGTTTCGTTATAGGTGCAACACAGCATTCCTAACCTAACCCACAATGTCTGCTGTGTGGATCAAGCAGTCAAGTCGAGCAGTCATTTGAAACAGTAAGACCATTTCAGCGAGACACCTCACAGGCAAAATCCATTAACACCAAGATAATGGAATTCATTGTCCTTGACAATCAACCGTTCTCTGTCATGGGTGATGTTGGCTTTCGCACCAGTACACACAACCAAGTGTCGCTATTACTGTGTAATAGCGTCACTGCTATTAGCTTCACGACTGACGTTTGGACCAGCGATATCAGCCCCATGAGCATGCTGAGTCTGACAGCACAGTAGCTTGTCTAGGATTTCGTACTGAGGAAAGTTGTATTGCATGCTCATGAATATGCTGGTTGTCATACCGCTGCTGCCATTTCAATGGCATTTGAGAACATTTGTGAAACTTGGAAACATGAAAACACTCCTAGCTCCATTTGAACAACTGACTGGAGAAATAAGCTCATCAACTGTGTCTGCAGCAGACGTGATACCGTCTGTCATGGCATTGAAACGCCTGCTCAACAAAACTTCCCACACAGGCTGTGAACAAGTAATTGTCACCACCATGCTCGATGCTAGGTACAAGGATCGCTACTTCGGCGAAGACAAGAAACAGGGTTTACGTGAAATGTTAGACACAGCTGGACAAGATCGAAATGGACACAGTGACAGTGCGCTCCGAGGAAGAGAGGCCACGGACAGACAGAGCTGGACAAGATAGAAATGGACACAGTGACCGTGCGCTCCGAGGAAGAGAGGCCACAGACCGACAGAGCTGGACAAGATGGAAACTGACACAGTGACCGTGCGCTCCAAGGAAGAGAGGCCACAGACAGACAGAGCTGGACAAGATAGAAATGGACACAGTGACCGTGCGCTCCGAGGAAGAGAGGCCACAGACAGACAGACAGCTGGACAAGATAGAAATGGACACAGTGACAGTGCGCTCCGAGGAAGAGAGGCCACGGACAGACAGAGCTGGACAAGATGGAAACTGACACAGTGACAGTGCGCTCCGAGGAAGAGAGGCCACAGACAGACAGACAGCTGGACAAGATAGAAATGGACACAGTGGCCGTGCGCTCCGAGGAAGAGAGGCCACGGACAGACAGAGCTGGACAAGATGGAAACTGACACAGTGACAGTGTGCTCCGAGGAAGAGAGGCCACGGACAGACAGACAGCTGGACAAGATAGAAATGGACACAGTGACCGTGCGCTCCGAGGAAGAGAGGCCACGGACAGACAGAGCTGAAACTTCACTGCTTGACATGTATGATGAAATCCTGGTTGAGACTGAACAAAGAAACAGCACAGCAAGTAAGTGAAATAAATAGGTTTTGATTATATTTTACTGGTAATGGGGACATACGTAAATGCCAACAAAATAACTTTGTGTGTGACACGTGTATTTAACTAGGCAAGTCAGTTAACAAATTCTTATTTACAATGACGGCCAACCCCGGACGACGCTGGGCCAATTGTGCACTGTCCCATGGGACTCCCAATCACTGCCTGATGTGATACAGCCTGGATTCGAACTAGGGACTGTAGTGACGCCTCTTGCACTGAGATGCTGTGCCTTAGACCGCTGTGTCCATGTGTGTGTGTTAACTATTTAACTGTAGTAGAATGCTTAAAAGTCCGCTAAAATGTTTAATATTGGTTATCGGTATCTTTTTTTTTGGCAAGGAAAATATTGGATATCAGCCATAAATGTCGTATCAGTGCATCTTTAGTTTCGAGTCTCATAGCAAAAGGTCTGAATACTTATGTAAATAATGTATTTCTGTTTTTGAATTTGAATACATTTTCAAAAAATTCTAAACCTGTTTTCTTCTTGTCAATATGGGGTATTGTGTTTAGCTAGCTAGCTATTTCACTTCGGTTACACCAGCCTCATCTCGGGAGTTGATAGGCTTGAAGTCATAAACAGTGCAATGCTTGAAGCATAACGAAGAGCTGCTCGCAAAACGCACTAAAGTGCTGTTTGAATGAATGCTTACGAGCCTGCTGCTGCCTACCACCGCTCAGTCAGATACTTGTATGCTCAGTCAGATTATATGCAACGCAGGACACGCTAGATAAACTAGTAATATCATCAACCATGTGTAGTTAACTAGTGATTATGATTGATTGATTGTTTTTTATAAGATAAGTTTAATGCTAGCTAGCAACTTACCTTGGCTTACTGCATTCACATAACAGGCAGTCAGTCTCCTTGTGGAGTACAAAGAGAGGCAGGTGGTTATAGCGTTGGACCAGTTAACTGTAAGGTTGCAAGATTGGATCCCTCGAGCTGACAAGGTGAAAATCTGTCGTTCCGCCCCTGAACGAGGCAGTTAATAGTTCTTAACTGATTTGCCTAGTTAAATAAAGATTAAATAAAGGTGTAAAAAAATCCGTTTCCAGAAATACCGATTTCCGATTGTTATGAAAACTTGAAATCGGCCCTAATTAATCGGTTGACCTCTACTATAGGTTAACTTGCATTAATTTGTGGAATTAAATTGCTGCGTTTGTTTTTATCACACGAGCACAGCATACAGCCTAGTTTGAGGAGTGGAATAGCCTACCACCTGTCAGACAGCGTGAGAGTAGCTCCTCAAAAAAGCTCTAGGCTACTGGAGGGAAGCCTGCTTGTGTGTCAGCACAGTCATTGCAGAACAAATAACAATTCTAAGTGCAATGCGTGTTAACTTTGGTGACCACGATTTTAAAAGGAGCTATTTTTCTTTCTCAATCTCCCCTCGTAATGCGCTCCTCCAGTTTTCCATTCAGATGCATAGTCAACGGTCGGCTGTCTGGGGTCTATCAGCTCATCACGCACCACTTAGACCCCAGACAGCCGACCGTTGACAAAGTGGTGCGTGATGAGTTGATAGACCCCAGACAGCCGACCGTTGACTATCAGCTCATCACGCACCACTTTGTCAACGGTCGGCTGTCTGGGGTCTATCAGCTCATCACGCACCACTTTGTCAACGGTCGGCTGTCTGGGGTCTATCAGCTCATCACGCACCACTTTGTCAACGGTCGGCTGTCTGGGGTCTATCAGCTCATCACGCACCACTTTGTCAACGGTCGGCTGTCTGGGGTCTATCAGCTCATCACGCACCACTTTGTCAACGGTCGGCTGTCTGGGGTCTATCAGCTCATCACGCACCACTTTGTCAACGGTCGGCTGTCTGGGGTCTATCAGCTCATCACGCACCACTTTGTCAACGGTCGGCTGTCTGGGGTCTATCAGCTCATCACGCACCACTTTGTCAACGGTCGGCTGTCTGGGGTCTATCAGCTCATCACGCACCACTTTGCAATGTTAGCTTGAGGCAGTACAAATGTTTGAAACCTAAACATTTTACATTACTTCAAATAATGAGGCATGTCTTATGTTGCTTCAGAGTAGCCAAAATACAACCTTAGAAACTTGGAGGCAATTATTTTATAAAGACCAGCATTTCTCTCCTATTATATTGATTTTCATATCAACTTTCTATTCGTTGTCCAGAAGCCAAAGGCACAATCCTCGTCATATTAACAACCCATCCTAGTAGTTGCATCTTTAGATTCCCCCTCTAAGTTTCTATCTCTGTCACATATGGAACTGCTAGCATTAGGTGCCCTGTTTAGAATTGTGTTTTCCGCCTGTTGCATTTTGGCAAATGTTTGAAGATGAGGTTTTGTTAGCTGCTTCATTACTGGAGTTTCATGTTCAGTAATAGGCTATAGCCGTCTCACTGTTCGACGATAGGCTTGCTAATGTTTCATGTTTCCGTTAAGCTCTTAATGAAAAATGTCTGGTCCTTGTATGACCGCTTAATGGGGGTCTGCTTAATGAGGGTCTGTTAGTCGGCAGCAAAATTCACCCAAATTTGTTTCCCTACTTTGTATAGTCGCTCGCTCTCGCTGTCTCGCTCTCGCTGTCGCGCTCTCGCTGTCTCGCTCTCGCTGTCTCGCTCTCCTCTCTCCCTCACTGGGCTGGTGAGATAGAGATGCCATTGCAGACAGAAGTGTGTAGTAATGGTGGGAGAGTTAGCTCTGTGTCAAGGCCCTATATACCTGTACTACAGAGGGAAATGATGCTTCACGATGCACATCAACCCTGTCACCTCTCTGCCTGGACCATCTCACTGTCTTTTGCTGCTATACCTCCACATCAAATGGCATCTGCCACAACACACTCTCTAAGAGGGGGGGGGGGGCATCTGTGAGTGAGCGTATAGGGGGGTGAGCATCTGTGAGTGAGCGTATAGGGGGGTGAGCATCTGTGAGTGAGCGTATAGGGGGGTGAGCATCTGTGAGTGAGCGTATAGGAGGGTGAGCATCTGTGAGTGAGTGAGCGCATAGGGGTGTGAGCATCTGTGAGTGAGCGAATAGGGGGGTGAGCATCTGTGAGTGAGCGCATAGGGGTGTGAGCATCTGTGAGTGAGCGTATAGGGGGGTGAGTGTATAGGGGGGTGAGCATCTGTGAGTGAGCATATAGGGGGGGTGTATCTGTGTGTGAGCGTATTGGGGGGTGCGTCTGTGTGTGAGCGTATAGGGGGTGTGTGTGAGCGTATAGGGGGGGTGCGTCTGTGTGTGAGCGTATAGGGGGGGTGCGTCTGTGTGTGAGCGTATAGGGGGTGTGTGTGAGCGTATAGGGGGTGTGCGTCTGTGTGTGAGCGTATAGGGGGGTGCATCTGTGTGAGCTTATAGGGGGGGTGTGTCTGTATTTGAGCGTATGGGGGGGTGCGTCTGTGTTTGCGTGTATAGGGGGTTGCGTCTGTGTTTGAGCGTATAGGGCGGGTGCGTCTGTGTTTGAGCGTATAGGGGAGGTGTGTCTGTGTGCGAGCGTATGGGGGGGGTGCGTCTGTGTGCGAGCGTATGGGGGGGTGCGTCTGTGTGCGAGCGTATGGGGGGGTGCGTCTGTGTGCGAGCGTATGGGGGGGTGCGTCTGTGTGCGAGCGTATGGGGGGTCCGTCTGTGTTTGAGTGTATGGGGGGTCCGTCTGTGTGTGAGCGTATTGGGGGGGTGCGTCTGTGTGTGAGCGTATAGGGGGTGTGCGTCTGTGTGTGAGCGTATAGGGGGTGTGCGTCTGTGTTAGAGCGTATTGGGGGTGAGTCTGTATTTGAGCGTATAGGGGGGGTGCGTCTGTGTGAGCTTATAGGGGGGGTGCGTCTGTATTTGAACGTATAGGGCGGTGCGTCTGTGTGAGCGTATGGGGGGGGTGCGTCTGTGTTTGAGCGTATAGGGGGATGCGTCTGTGTTTGAGCGTATATGTTTGTGTGAGCATATAGGGCGGATCTCTGTGTGAGCATATTTGGGGGGGGGGGGGGGGGGGTGTGTGTATCTGTGTGAGCTTTTAGGGGGCGTGTATCTGTGTGTTAGCGTGTAGGGGGGGGGGGGGGGTGTTTCTGTGTGTGAGAGTATAGGGGGTAGGGGTTTATCTGTGTGTTAGTGTATCTGGGGGGGGGGGGGGGGGGGTTCTGTGCGGGAATGTATCGGGGGGGTGGTGTTTCTGTGTGCGAGCGTATGGAGGGGGATGTTTCTGTGTGTGAGCCTTTAGGGGGGTGTATCTGTGTGTGAGCGTATGGGGGGGTTTATCTGCGTGTTAGCGTATCGGGGGGGGGGGGGGGGGGTTCTGTGTGCTAGCGTATAGGGGGGGTGTATCTGTGTGTGTTTATCTGTGTGTGTGAGTGTATGTGTAGCTAGTAGTGATGCACCGAAATGACATTTTTATCCAATATTTTTCTTGCCAGAAAAGCGATACCGATATTTACCATTTTTGGGACCTTTTAAACATTCTAGTACAGTCAAATAGTTAACACACACACATGGACGTAGCAGTCTACGGAACTGCATCTCAGTGCAAGAGGCATCACTACAGTCCCTGGTTCGAATCCAGACTGTATCACATCTGGCAGTGATTGGGAGTCCCATAGGGTGGTGCACAATTTGCCCAGCGTCGTCCATGTCTGGCCGGGGTAGGCCATCATTGTAAATAAGAATTTGTTCTTAATTGACTTACCTAAATGAAGGTTACACACACCACACTGACCAAAAAGTTATTTTGTTGGCATTTATGCTTGTCCCCATTACCAGTAAAACATAATCAAAACCTATTTCTTTCACTTGCAGTGTTGTTTCCTTGTTCATTTGTTCAGTCTTTTCATTCTCATCCAGGATACTATGGAATGCTGTTTGGGTCTTTGCATGTCAAATATGCTTGTTGACCAATCAGGACCTGAATATGACACATAATAAAAAAATGTACCCCCTTTTTCTCCCCAATTTTCGTGGTATCCAATTGTCAGTCGTTACTGTCTTGTCTCATCGCTACAACTCCCGTACGGGCTCGGGAGAGACTAAGGTCAAGAGCCACGCGTCCTCCGAAACACAACCCAACCAAGCCACACTGCTTCTTAACACAGCGCGCATCCAACCCGGAAGCCAGCCATACCAATGTGTCGGAGGAAACACCGTACGCCTGGTCCGTGTGTACTGCGCCCGGCCCACTACAGGAGTCGCTAGTGCGCGATGAGACAAGGATATCCCTACCGGCCCAAACCCTCCCTAACCCAGACGACGCTAGGCCAATTGTGCGTCGCCCCATGGACCTCCCGGTTGCGGCTGGCTGCGACAGAGCCTGGGCTCGAACCCAGAGTCTCTGGTGGCACAGATAGCACTGCTTAGACCACTGCGTCACCTGTGAGGCAACGTGTACATTTTTTACGTAGTTATTGCATTGATTACACTATCACTCGTATTTCATATGTCACAACGGTTCATCGATACGTATGCTATGATGCTGGTAAAGTTGTCTCGTGCACCTACAATGCTGGTCATTTAAAAAGCTAGCTAGCTCATGGATGCAAACAATGTTCTTCCCCAAAAACATAGCAAAACGACATAATCTGTTTCAGTAGCTATAGTTAGCTAGCTAACTAACTATATAGCTAGGTGTCATCTAAAATAACCCTAATTTACAAGACAGTTCTTATTTTATTATTGGTGGTCGGACCCATCTATGTGAATAGTGGACTTTGCGGTTAGCCTTCAAAATAAAAGTATGTCCATTGACAGTGATGCAAATCAATACATATTGTATAATTATGCCATAATTGGAATAGATCATGCTAAACGAGGTTGGAATGTTGTTATATAAAATCAACAAAAGACAATTTTGTTAATTTGACAAATCTATTGAAATCACACTGGATGTATTATACTTGAGAATTGCATTGGGGGCATACTTATTTCACTGCACAGCCTTACCTATGGATTGTAGATAAATTACATGGGGTATCAGTCTACTCAGTGCCACCAAGAGAACATTTGCGTCATAGCTCTTATTGCGGGACTCTGTAACAACAGTGAATTGAGACATTTATTGTCAACCTATGTATATTGAACACTATTCCAGAGGAAAAACAATACTGCGTGGGTGTTTTGGAGTCTGATAACTCTGAGGATGTTGGGAAAAAATATTTTGGGTATTGAGTAGACTGATACCTCATTTCATTGATCCCCAATCCTTAGGTAAAGCTGTACAGTGCAATATGAATGTCAATACACACAATAGGCTGACTGGGGAGGTGATTTCACACAGTGACCGTCCTGAGATAAGAGCTACAATGCTAATATTTGTGTAAACTCTTCACAGTTCTGTTCTTTGGGTGTCACCGAGTAGACTGATACCCCATTTCATTGCTTCACATTCCAAACTTGTTTAACATTACCTTGTCTAAATATGACATGATTCCACAAATTGTAACCTTCTGCATCACTTTCAAAGAGGTACTTTTATTTTGAAGGCAAACTGCAAATTCCACTATTGTGCCAAATCCTTATTGTGGCTACCTTCACAAAACATAACCAGGTCCGGTCGAGCCTCACTAGCCATATGAAGCTAACTGGCTGCTTATAACGTTAGCTTTGGGCAACAGGGTTAAGTAGCTGGCTAGCTATGTATTATTTCATGAACTGAAGTTCAATTTCAATAGGCGAACAACAAGTGGCTACCTAGCTAATACTTAATCACAAGGATTCCTAAATCATTGCTAAGAATAATGAAAATGACTGCAGTTTCTACTGGGCATTGCTTTCAGGCTGGTTCTATTGGTGCTAGCTTATTACCAGCTAAAGCTAGCTACCCCAGAAGATGTGGTCGAACAAATGCTTTATTCCCAATGCGGTATTGTAAACACATCGCTCGTGGCTGGTGTTTGCTTGTTTGCCTACTTTTGTACAGCATTGACAGTGTTACTGATAGTTGTGGTGGCGTTTGGCTTGCACGTACAGCATTGACAGTGTTACTGATAGTTGTGGTGGCGTTTGGCTTGCACGTACAGCGTTGACAGTGTTACTGATAGTTGTGGTGGCGTTTGGCTTGCACGTACAGCGTTGACAGTGTTACTGATAGTTGTGGTGGCGTTTGGCTTGCACGTACAGCATTGACAGTGTTACTGATAGTTGTGGTGGCGTTTGGCTTGCACGTACAGCATTGACAGTGTTACTGATAGTTGTGGTGGCGTTTGGCTTGCACGTACAGCATTGACCGTGTTGCTGATAGTTGTGGTGGCGTTTGGCTTGCACGTACAGCATTGACAGTGTTACTGATAGTTGTGGTGGCGTTTGGCTTGCACGTGCAAATTCAGAACACACAACATTGTATAATAGAGCTGTTATTAGAGCTGTTATTAGAGCTGTTATTTGATGTGTCAAATGCTTCAAATAGTGTTATTGTCAAATAGTGTGGTTTGATGTCGATCTTTTTTTGACACGCAAAGACCCAAACGACATTCCATAGTATGTTGTGAAGCTAATAGCAGTGACGCAATTACTGTGTAACTCTGGTAGGGCAACGTGTACCGGTGCTCGACCAGTCGGCGAAAGCCAACATCACCCATTTCAGAGAACGGTTGATTGTCAAAGGCAATGAATTCCATTATCTTGGTGTTAATGGATTTCGCCTGTGAGGTGTCTCGCTGAAATGTTCTTACTCTTTCAAATGACTTGTTGACTGCTTGATCCACACAGCGGACATTTTGGGCTAGGTTAGGAATGCTGTGTTGCACACGTGCTGTGTTGCAAATTTTACTTGCCATCATTATGTCATGTAGACCTACGTTACCTACGTTACGGTCTGCACATCAGCGTTAAACTGGACATCGGGCTGATACAGATGTTGGCATTTTTAGATAATATCGGCCGATTCTGATATGTTCACCGATAGGGATGCACGATATAGTAGCTAGCTTATCAATTAGCCTTTAACTGAATCAATAAGCACAGCAGTAGTAAGCAGGTTATCTTTCTCTCCTCTTTTCCACTTTGCCTTTTGGTCTCTACCTCCTGAGGTTATGAAGAGACACTGCTCACAACCGCTCCGTTAACAACCGCACACTCAGTCATATCGTGTGTGTGTGTGTGTGTGTGTGTGTGTGTGTGTGTGTGTGTGTGTGTGTGTGTGTGTGTGTGTGTGTGTGTGTGTGTGTGTGTGTGTGTGTGTGTGTGTGTGTGTGTGTGTGTGTGTGTGTGTGTGTGTGTGTGTGTGTGTGTGTGTGTGGGAGCGGGTGTGTGTGTGTGTGGGAGCGGGTGTTTTTTTGTATGTGTTACTGTGAGATGGCCCCGTGCTTTAAATAACCTCTTCTTCCTTTGTTATGGAGGACAGAGTTAACGTGTGTGTGGAGTGAGAGTCACTCAATCATAGAGAAGTGAAAATGCCAATCTCCTAAAATCCACTGTCCCCTGATCCCTTCTCTTCTACCATTCTTCTTACTTACATCCTCATCTCTCCTATCCTCTCTCCTAACCTATAGTAGCTTAGTTTCTCTCAAGGTTTCTACCTAGGCAGGGATTTCCCACTGGCCGTTGTCACCTGTGCTTCTTGGTGGAGAATTAAACCTAGCAGCTCACAGCTCACAATCAATTTATCAGATTGTGTTTGATAGTGCGTCATTGACTCTTTAATCAGTAGTGTGGCAAAATAAATAATGATTTGGAGGAAAGGGGGAAGAGGGAGGTGATTGAAGTGTCAAGAGAAAAGGGCTCGTAGGCTAGTTGTTGTTTTTCACCTCGGGTGTGCTCAACCACGTGTTTTTCACCACAGAGGGGTGTGCTCAACCACGTGTTTTTCACCACAGAGGGGTGTGCTCAGCCGCGTGTTTTTCACCACAGAGGGGTGTGCTCAGCCGTGTGCTTTTCACCACAGAGCTAGTTAGTCACCAACGCTGTTAGTTGGTAAACTCAGAGCATTTCGCTCTCAGAGCGTTCAGAGTGCACACTGGACGCTCTGGCCAAGGAGTAGGGTTGATCCGAGCGTTCTGATCTGACAACAGCAGTCAAGCTGGTTAGGCTGTTTTCATGTTATCCAGAGCTTTGGTGACTAACTGTGCTGCTGGCAACAATTTAATAAAACCTTTTTTTGCCAACGCTTACTGACACCGGACATCTGAAATCGGAGTAGATAGCCAGAGCTACGTCTATCGACAGTTGTCACACTGACATCATAACCATTCTATTGAAATAGTTACTTGCAAAGTGGAATCTTTTATTTAGACATGTAGCTAGCTAGCTAGCTAGCTAGCTAAACAATGAAGCATAATCCCAACTCACAACTTTACTACCCTGCATGTCACTAACCAACAAGGTTCAATGTTAGTTAGCTAACATTAGGCTATAACTAGCAATGCAAATGGCTTTTGAGATACAAATAATATTACTAAACAGGTCAGACAAGTAACGTTAGCCAGCTAGCTGACAAAATTTGAAACCTGTAATATCAGAAAATGTAGCTAGCTAGACTCTCTTGCATGGATGGACTTCTCCCTCTCTGTCACGGATGCCATGGTTGCCCTTAATTTGAAGATGTAATCTGGAGACAGGTGTTTTTTTTACAACATCCTTGTGTGTTCTCTTTACGACTCTCCATATTTGCATACGTTCAAATGGCTCTCATGTGAAATAGTGACGCCAACATACGCCACCTAGCTTCCTGAAACCAGCCACATATATATATTTACTCTAATAAGCAAAAATATACTTCCACAACAGACATGAACTTTTATTTTCACTGATTGTCATCTGAGATGTGAAATATCTCTGCTGATGATGATGTGGTGTATCGGCTGTAACAACACATGCACACGTGCCGTGAAGGCTATGATGAGGTTACCGTGGCAACACACAGGCTTTTTTTGCGAGCTGTTCAGATGGGCTTCAGTAGATTGTGTGTGTGTCCTAGTGTGTGTAAACGTTTGTGTCAGTGATACGTAGATAATAATGCAGACAATAGAGATGTAAGATGACGCTCACCCCCTGTAATTGTGGTCCATTTCAAGCACATTGCAATGTGTGTGTCTGATAGGGGATTTGCTCAATGAGATGAGGACATTGTTCTCTTACTAAGGCTAATCCACTAGAAAGGCCTACTTCTCAAAATGAAAGGTGTATGTGTGTGTGCAGACCCCAGAAGCTTTATTTACAATGATATTACCTTTCCTACTTTTAGTTAGGTCAAAACACACACACACACACACAACACACACACACACACACACACACACACACACACACACACACACACACACACCTAAAGCTGATGTCATAATGTCAAAGAAACAACTCTGACAGTGTGTATGTGTTTTCTCTGTTTCAGGGTTTCTGCTGTTCAAGGATTTTTGTTTGAATGAAATAGATGAGGCCGTACCACAGCTCAAGTTCTACGAAGAAGTGAGAGAAACACACACCTCTATCTCTGTCTGCCTTTCTCGTTCTCTCTCCTCTGCCTTTCTCTCTCTCCCCCCTCTGTCTGCCTTTCTCTCTCTCTCCCCTCTGTCTGTCTGTCTGCCTCTCTCTCTCTCTCTCTCTCTCTCTCTCTCTCTCCTCTGTCTGCCTTTCTCTCTCTCTCCTCTGTCTGCCTTTCTCTCTTTCCCCTCTATCTGCCTCTCTCTCTGAGGCCGTACCACAGCTCAAGTTCTACGAAGAAGTGAGAGACACACACCTCTATCTCTGTCTGCCTTTCTCTCTCTCTCCCCTCTGTATGTCTCTCTCTCTCTCTCTCCCCCCTGTCTGTGTCTGTCTGTCTCTGTCTCGCTCTCTCCCTCTCTGTAGTCAGTGGTTAGAGAGCAGAAGTCTAGTGTGTGTCAGTTGTATTAAAGGTCATGTGAGATGTTTGAGATTAGGCTAATTCCATGGTGTTTCAGAGGAAGTGTATGTGTGTGTGTGTCAGATTAAGGACTACGAGAAGTTGGATTCTGAAGAGGAGCGGTTGTGTCGTAGCAGACAGATCTATGATGGATACATCATGAAGGAACTCCTCTCCTGTTCACATGTAAGGTCAACATGGGAAAACCAACACAGTGTAACAAACTCCCCTAAAATGCTGTCCTCTCTCAGGGAGGAGGTTGACATGAATTAACACAATGCAACACCCCAACCTATCTAAAACACTTTACATGGTATACTGGACTGGAAATGACTGTCACATGACCCTCCTCTCTCTCTCCTCCACCCCCCATACTCTTCTCCATTCCCCCTTCTCTCTCTGTCTTGCTCTCGATCTCTCTCTCTCTCAGGCCTTCTCTAAGAAAGCAGTAGACCACGTTCAGACTCACCTGGCCAAGAAACAGGTGCCTCCCTCTCTCTTTCAGGTAAGGAACACGCACACAAATTGCAGCACCAATCTAACTCCTGTGTGTCTCTGTGCCGTCTCACATAGTGGGGTTCCGACACACACACACCTTAACCTAGTTCTATTATTATGATTATCATGACCATTGGTATTTATCCTGCAACTTGTTACTTTTACCCCTGTTTATATGTACATGTCTACCACAATCCCTCCAGTACCCCTGTTTACATGTACATGTCTACTACAATCCCTCAAGTACCCCTGTTTACATGTACATGACTACCATAATCCCTCCAGTACCCCTGTCTACCACAATCCCTCCAGTACCCCTGTTTACATGTACATGACTACCACAATCCCTCCAGTACCCCTGTCTACCACAATCCCTCCAGTACCCCTGTTTACATGTACATGTCTACCACAATCCCTCCAGTACCCCTGTCTACCACAATCCCTCCAGTACCCCTGTTTACATGTACATGTCTACCACAATCCCTCTAGTACCCCTGTCTACCACAATCCCTCCAGTAACCCTGTCTACCACAATCCCTCCATTACCCCTGTCTACCACAATCCCTCCAGTACCCCTGTTTATATGTACATGTCTACCACAATCCCTCCAGTACCCCTGTTTACATGTACATGTCTACCACAATCCCTCCAGTAACCCTGTCTACCACAATCCCTCCAGTACCCCTGTCTACCACAATCCCTCCAGTACCCCTGTTTACATGTACATGACTACCACAATCCCTCCAGTACCCCTGTCTACCACAATCCCTCCAGTACCCCTGTTTACATGTACATGTCTACCACAATCCCTCCAGTACCCCTGTTTATATGTACATGTCTACCACAATCCCTCCAGTACCCCTGTTTACATGTACATGACTACCACAATCCCTCCAGTACCCCTGTTTACATGTACATGACTACCACAATCCCTCCAGTACCCCTGTTTACATGTACATGACTACCACAATCCCTCCAGTACCCCTGTTTACATGTACATGTCTACCACAATCCCTCCAGTACCCCTGTTTACATGTATAGTACCAGTCAAACGTTTTTACACACCTGCTCATTCCATTTATGTTACTATTTTCTACATTGTAGAATAATAGTGAAGATATCAAAGCTATGAAATAACACATATGGAATCATGTAGTAACCAAAAAAATAGATATTTTAGATTCTTCAAAGTAGCCACCCTTTGCCTTGATGACAGCTTTGCACACTCTTGGCATTCTCTCAACCAGCTTCACCTGGAATGCTTTTCCAACAGTGTTGAAGGAGTTCCCACATATGCTGAGCACTTGTTGACTGCTTCTCCTTCACTCTGCGGTCCAACTCATCCCAACCATCTCAATTGGGTTGAGGTCATGTGATTGTGGAGGCCAGGGTCATCTGATGCAGCACTTGATCACTCTCCTTCTTGGTCAAATAGTCCTTACACATCCTGGAGGTGTGTTGGGTCATTGTCCTGTTGAAAAACAATTGATAGTCCCCCTAAGCGCAAACCAGATGGGATAGTATATTGCTGCAGAATGCTGTGGTAGCCATGCTGGTTAAGTGTGCCTTGAATTCTAAATAAATCACAGAAAGTGTCACCAGCAAAGCACCATCACACCTCCTCCATGCTTCGTGGTGCCACAAAGACACAGTTGGAACCAAAAATCTTACATTTGGACTAATCAGACCAAAAGACAGATTTCCACTAATGTCCATTGCTTGTGTTTCTAGCCCAAAGCAAGTATCTTCTTCTCATTCCTTTAGTAGTGGTTTCTTTGCAGCAATTAGACCACGAAGGCCTGATTCACAGTCTCCTCTAAACAGTTGATGATGAGATGTGTGTGTTATTTGAACCCTGTGAAGCATTTATTTGGGCTGCAATCTGAGGCTGGTAACTCTAATGAACATGTCCTCTGCAGCAGAGGTAAATCTGGGTCTTCCTTTCCTGTGGTGGTCCTCATGAGAGCCAGTTTCATCATACCACAGCAGAGGTAAATCTGGGTCTTCCTTTCCTCTGGCGGTCCTCATGAGAGCCAGTTTCTTCATAGCGCTTTATGGTTTTTCAGGCTGCACTTGGAAGTTCTTGAAATGTTCCAGATTGACGGAACTTCACATCTTCAAGTCATGATGGACTGTCATTTCTCTTTGCTTATTTGAGCTGTTCTTGCCATAATATGGACTTGGTCTTTTACCAAATAGGGTTGTCTTCTGTATAGCACCCCTACCATGTCACAACACAATTGATTGGCTCAAACACATTAAGAAATAAAGAAATTCCACAAATGAACAAGGCACACCTGTTAATTGAAATGCATTCCAGGTGACTACCTCATGAAGCTGGTTGAGAGAATGCCAAGAGTGTCATCAAGGCAACGGGTGGCTACTTTGAAGAATCTAAAATATATTTTTTGGGTTACTACATGATTCCATAGTTCTGATGTCTTCACTATTCTACAATGTAGAAAATAGTAAAAAGAATGAGTAAGTGTGTCCTAACTTTTTTATTGGTACTGTACATACCTACCTCAATCTAGTAGCCCTGTTAAATGAACATACCTACCTCAATCTAGTAGCCCTGTTAAATGAACATACCTACCTCAATCTAGTAGCCCTGTTAAATGAACATACCTACCTCAATCTAGTAGCCCTGTTAAATGAGCATACCTACCTCAATCTAGTAGCCCTGTTAAATGAACATACCTACCTCAATCTAGTAGCCCTGTTAAATGAACATACCTACCTCAATCTAGTAGCCCTGTTAAATGAACATATCTACCTCAATCACTCTAGTTGCCCTGTTAAATAAACATATCTACCTCAATCACTCCAGTAGCCCTGTTAAATGAACAAATCTACCTCAATCACTCCAGTAGCCCTGTTAAATGAACATATCTACCTCAATCACTCCAGTAGCCCTGTTAAATGAACATATCTACCTCAATCACTCCAGTAGCCCTGTTAAATGAACATATCTACCTCAATCACTCCAGTAGCCCTGTTAAATGAACATATCTACCTCAATCACTCTAGTAGCCCTGTTAAATGAACATATCTACCTCAATCACTCTAGTAGCCCTGTTAAATGAACATATCTACCTCAATCACTCTAGTAGCCCTGCACATTGTAATGATGGTACTGGCATTGACCTTTTTTTCTTCTCGTATTTCACGTTCTTCTTCTTATCTATATTACTACACTTATTGTGCATTGTTGGGAAATAACTCACAAGTTCAGCATTTCACTGTACTGGTTTACACCTGCTGTATCCTGTGCATCGACAATAAAACGTTGAAACTTGAAACGCACAGACTCACTAACTCCAGTTTGTGTTCAGCCGTACATAGTGGAGATCTGTGACAGTCTGCGAGGGATGATCTTCCGCAAGTTCATAGAGAGGTAAGACGGGGGGGGGGGGGGGGGGAGAGACAGGGGTGTAGAATAAATATGTTGCATGCTGGCCAGAGTAATACAGTTTTTCATTGTCTCCAGATTTAGAATAAAGTGCTTTATTATCCACTCATCCATTTGTGTCGTAAGGGAAACAAGTTTCTCCACACTCCCACAGTCAGTAGGCCGGGGAATATTTATTTTATACATGTTTTATTGAACCTTTATTTAACTAGGCAAGTCAGTTAAGAACAAATGATTATTTACAATGATGGCCTACCTCGGCCAAACCCGGGCGACGCTGGGCCAATTGTGCGCCGCCCTATGGGACTCCCAATCACAGCGGATGTGATACAGCCTGGATTCGAACCAGGGACTCTAGTGACGCCTCTTGCACTGAGATGCAGTGCCTTAGTCCGCTGACCTGCTTGTTCTTTCCTTCTTTCTGTCTCTCTACCTCTCCTCATCTTTCTTTTTTCTCTCTTTCATCAGTGACAAGTTCACTCGTTTCTGCCAGTGGAAGAATGTGGAGCTGAACATCCATGTGAGTTGTATTTTGTATGTGTGGGTGTTATTCTAACTTACTGTATGGATTGTGGTGATGTTTTGCCTGTGAAAGGCTTTTCTTTCACGTCTTATTGCCTACTGTCTGAAGTGTAACATCACGTCAGCTTCTCTCTCTGTCTTGTTCTCTCTCTCTCCATCTCGCTCGTTCTACATCTCCCCCTCACTCTATCTCGCTCGCCTCTCTTTAGTTGACGATGAATGACTTCAGTGTCCATCGTATCATTGGTCGAGGGGGTTTCGGGGAGGTGTACGGCTGCAGGAAGGCTGACACCGGCAAGATGTGAGTAGCGCAGGAGCATGAACTTGCAGAGAAAGAGGGGTGGTTAAAGTGGAGAAAATAAACATTAATAAATGACTGGAGGGGATAAAATATCCTACAGGAACAGTGAGTTCTCAGCAGTACAGCACCAGTAAGGTCCTGTGTGTGTGTGTGTGTGTGTGTGTCAGGTATGCCATGAAGTGTTTGGATAAGAAGAGGATCAAGATGAAGCAGGGAGAGACTCTGGCTTTGAACGAGAGAATCATGTTGTCCCTTGTCAGCACAGGGGTGAGTCTAACACACCGCTTTCTGTCCACTCTGTTTATACATATGTATATTCACATACACAGTACAAGGGAGTATCATTTTCAGATTGAGCTTTGCCCGACTATTTTAACACAGACACACAAGCCTTTCCTACTTGACTGTGTGTTCACATACAGTGCCTTGCGAAAGTATTCGGCCCCCTTGAACTTTGCGACCTTTTGCCACATTTCAGGCTTCAAACATAAAGATATAAAACTGTATTTTTTGGTGAAGAATCAACAACAAGTGGGACACAATCATGAAGTGGAACGACATTTATTGGATATTTCAAACTTTTTTAACAAATCAAAAACTGAAAAATTGGGCGTGCAAAATTATTCAGCCCCTTTACTTTCAGTGCAGCAAACTCTCTCCAGAAGTTCAGTGAGGATCTCTGAATGATCCAATATTGGCCTAAATGACTAATGATGATAAATACAATCCACCTGTGTGTAATCAAGTCTCTGTATAAATGCACCTGCACTGTGATAGTCTCAGAGGTCCGTTAAAAGCGCAGAGAGCATCATGAAGAACAAGGAACACACCAGGCAGGTCCGAGATACTGTTGTGAAGAAGTTTAAAGCCGGATTTGGATACAAAAAGATTTCCCAAGCTTTAAACATCCCAAGGAGCACTGTGCAAGCGATAATATTGAAATGGAAGGAGTATCAGACCACTGCAAATCTACCAAGACCTGGCCGTCCCTCTAAACTTTCAGCTCATACAAGGAGAAGACTGATCAGAGATGCAGCCAAGAGGCCCATGATCACTCTGGATGAACTGCAGAGATCTACAGCTGAGGTGGGAGACTCTGTCCATAGGACAACAATCAGTCGTATATTGCACAAATCTGGCCTTTATGGAAGAGTGGCAAGAAGAAAGCCATTTCTTAAAGATATCCATAAAAAGTGTCGTTTAAAGTTTGCCACAAGCCACCTGAGAGACACACCAAACATGTGGAAGAAGGTGCTCTGGTCAGATGAAACCAAAATTGAACTTTTTGGCAACAATGCAAAACGTTATGTTTGGTGTAAAAGCAACAGCTGAACACACCATCCCCACTGTCAAACATGGTGGTGGCAGCATCATGGTTTGGGCCTGCTTTTCTTCAGCAGGGACAGGGAAGATGGTTAAAATTGATGGGAAGATGGATGGAGCCAAATACAGGACCATTCTGGAAGAAAACCTGATGGAGTCTGCAAAAGACCTGAGACTGGGACGGAGATTTGTCTTCCAACAAGACAATGATCCAAAACATAAAGCAAAATCTACAATGGAATGGTTCAAAAATAAACATATCCAGGTGTTAGAATGGCCAAGTCAAAGTCCAGACCTGAATCCAATCGAGAATCTGTGGAAAGAACTGAAAACTGCTGTTCACAAATGCTCTCCATCCAACCTCACTGAGCTCGAGCTGTTTTGCAAGGAGGAATGGGAAAAAATGTCAGTCTCTCGATGTGCAAAACTGATAGACATACCCCAAGCGACTTACAGCTGTAATCGCAGCAAAAGGTGGCGCTACAAAGTAGCCGGTGATTCTTAAGGGGGCTGAATAATTTTGCACGCCCAATTTTTCAGTTTTTGATTTGTTAAAAAAGTTTGAAATATCCAATAAATGTCGTTCCACTTCATGATTGTGTCCCACTTGTTGTTGATTCTTCACCAAAAAATACAGTTTTATATCTTTATGTTTGAAGCCTGAAATGTGGCAAAAGGTCGCAAAGTTCAAGGGGGCCGAATACTTTCGCAAGGCACTGTACATGCACAGCACATTTTCAGATTGACCTCTCTGACTTTACATTTAAATACGTCCCCTCCCTCTTTCTCTCTAGGACTGTCCGTTCATAGTGTGTATGACATACGCCTTCCACACACCAGACAAACTCTGTTTCATTCTGGACCTGATGAACGGTAAGACTCCTGAAAGGTGGCAAGTCTCGCCTGGTTCAACCTGCAGGTGAGACACCAGTCACCATGAGGAGTCTCATTGTAGTGGTCTGTCCCTCTGAGGATCATGGTAAAGTACACGGTCACACAGAATGGGACAGGACATCACTGATGGCTCTCTGTCCCTCTGGGCTGATGCGCAACTGACAGTCTCTGACGTGTGTCTTGTTAAGTAGGTTACATCCCCATCTACAGACAATCTCCAATGGATTCAGAGTCTGCGGATGGTAGCACACACGCACACACACACACACACACACACTGACCATAGATCACATTTTGACAGCAGTTACACACACACACACACTGACCATGGATCACATTTAGACAGCAGTTACACACACACACACACACTGACCATGAATCACATTTAGACAGCAGTTAACACACACACACACTGACCATGAATCACATTTAGACAGCAGTTAACACACACACACACTGACCATGAATCACATTTAGACAGCAGTTAACACACACACACACACACACACACACTGACCATAGATCACATTTAGACAGCAGTTAACACACACACACACTGACCATGGATCACATTTAGACAGCAGTTACACACACACACACACACTGACCATAGATCACATTTTGACAGCAGTTACACACACACACACACTGACCATGGATCACATTTAGACAGCAGTTACACACACACACACACACTGACCATGAATCACATTTAGACAGCAGTTAACACACACACACTGACCATGAATCACATTTAGACAGCAGTTAACACACACACAGACACTGACCATGGATCACATTTTGACAGCAGTTACACACACACACTGACCATGGATCACATTTAGACAGCAGTTACACACACACACACACTGACCATGAATCACATTTAGACAGCAGTTACACACACACACACAATGACCATAGATCACATTTAGACAGCAGTTAACACACACACACTGACCATAGATCACATTTAGACAGCAGTTAACACACTGACCATAGATCACATTTAGACAGCAGTCACACACAAACACACACTGACCATAGATCACATTTAGACAGCAGTTGCACACACACACTGACCATAGATCACATTTAGACAGCAGTTACACACACACACTGACCATGGATCACATTTAGACAGCAGTTACACACACACACACACACACACACTGACCATGGATCACATTTAGACAGCAGTTACACACACACACTGACCATGGATCACATTTAGACAGCAGTTACACACACACGCACACTGACCATGGATCACATTTAGACAGCATTTAACACACACACTGACCATAGATCACATTTAGACAGCAGTTAACACACACACACACTGACCATGGATCACATTTAGACAGCAGTTACACACACACACACACACATACACTGACTGTAGATCACATTTAGACAGCCGTTACACACACACACTGACCATAGATCACATTTAGACAGCAGTTAACACACACACACACACACACTGACCATAGATTACATTTAGACAGCAGTTAAACCCACACACACACACTGTCCATGGATCACATTTAGCCAGCAGTTATACACACACACACACACACACACACTGACCATGGATCACATTTAGACAGCAGTTACACACACACACACACACACACTGACCATGGATCACATTTAGCCAGCAGTTACACACACACCCACTGACCATGGATCACATTTAGACAGCAGTTACACACACACTGACCATGGATCACATTTAGACAGCAGTTACACACACACACACACACTGACCGTAGATCACATTTAGACAGCAGTTACACACACACACTGACCATAGATCACATTTAGACAGCAGTTAACACACACACACACTGACCATATATCACATTTAGACAGCAGTTACACACACACACTGACCATAGATCACATTTAGACAGCAGTTACACCCACACACACACACTGTCCATGGATCACATTTAGCCAGCAGTTATACACACACACACACACACTGACCATGGATCACATTTAGACAGCAGTTACACACACACTGACCATGGATCACATTTAGACAGCAGTTACACACACACACACACACACACACTGACCGTAGATCACATTTAGACAGCAGTTACACATACACACTGACCATAGATCACATTTAGACAGCAGTTAACACACACACACACACACACACTGACCATAGATCACATTTAGACAGCAGTTACACACACACACTGACCATAGATCACATTTAGACAGCAGTTACACCCACACACACACACTGTCCATGGATCACATTTAGACAGCAGTTACACACACACACACACTGACCATGGATCACATTTAGACAGCAGTTACACACACACGCATACTGACCATATATCACATTTGGACAGCAGTTGCACACACACACTGACCATAGATCACATTTAGACAGCAGTTACACACACATACACACACACACACACACACACTGACCATGGATCACATTTAGACAGCAGTTACACACACACAAACACTGACCATGGATCACATTTAGACAGCAGTTACACACACACGCACACTGACCATGGATCACATTTAGACAGCAGTTACACACACACACACTGACCATGGATCACATTTAGATAGCAGTTAACACACACACACACTGACCATAGATCACATTTAGACAGCAGTTAACACACACACACACGCACACTGACCATAGATCACATTTAGACAGCAGTTACACACACACTTACCATAGATCACATTTAGACAGCAGTTAACACACACACATACACACACTGACCACAGATCACATTTAGACAGCAGTTACACAATGACTGAGCTATCGATTAGACTACAGCTCTAAACACACACTGATATCAATATGTGTGCCGCGTTATCCTGAGTGTCTCTCAGGGGGAATCTAGATCATGTTGATCAAGTCATACTTCTTATTGTGTCTTGCTGACTCACCCCTGTGTCTTGCTGACTCACCCCTGTGTCCTGCTGACTCACCCCTGTGTCCTGCTGACTCACCCCTGTGTCCTGCTGACTCACCCCGGTGTCCTGCTGACTCACCCCGGTGTCCTGCTGACTCACCCCGGTGTCCTGCTGACTCACCCCGGTGTCCTGCTCACTCACCCCGGTGTCCTGCTCACTCACCCCTGTGTCCTGCTCACTCACCCCTGTGTGTTGGAGAAGGGATGGTTACACTCAGTGACGTGTATTAATTGTGTGTAGGAGGGGACCTACACTACCACCTGTCCCAGCATGGTGTGTTCAGTGAGAAGGAGATGCGTTTCTACGCAGCAGAGATCATCCTGGGACTAGAACACATGCACAACCGCTTCGTCGTCTACAGAGACCTCAAGGTAGGACTCTCCATACACCTTTTAATCACCTCCCCTCTTTCTAGTTGTTCTGTCTAGAGACCTGACTGCTGTATACCTCCTTTATCCCTCTGTTTATCTCTCTCTCTCTCGTTATTAGTCTCTCTCTCCCTCTCTCGTTATTAGTCTCTCTCTCCCTCTCGTTATTATTCTCTCTCTCCCTCTCTCGTTATTAGTCTCTCTTTCTCCCTCTCTCGTTATTAGTCTCTCTCTCCCTCTCTCGTTATTAGTCTCTCTCTCTCCCTCTCTCGTTATTAGTCTCTCTCTCTCCCTCTCTCGTTATTAGTCTCTCTCTCCCTCTCTCGTTATTAGTCTCTCTCTCCCTCTCGTTATTAGTCTCTCTCTCCCTCTCGTTATTAGGCTCTCTCTCCCTCTCTCGTTATTAGGCTCTCTCTCCCTCTCTCGTTATTAGGCTCTCTCTCCCTCTCTCGTTATTAGGCTCTCTCTCCCTCTCTCGTTATTAGGCTCTCTCTCCCTCTCTCGTTATTAGGCTCTCTCTCCCTCTCTCGTTATTAGGCTCTCTCTCCCTCTCTCGTTATTAGGCTCTCTCTCCCTCTCTCGTTATTAGTCTCTCTCTCTCTCTCTCAATTCAATTTGCTTTATTGGCATAACGTAACAATGTACATATTGCCAATGCTCATTTTGGATATTTACAATATAAAAATAAATAAAAATGAGAATCAAAATTGTCAGCGGGACAACAGTAACAACAATAACTAAGTGTCAAAATAACCATACATTCAACAATAACAATAAGCATACAGTAGAGGACATGTGCAGGTTGATTGGTCTGTCAGACACTGTCCCTCAACTTATAGCAGGCAGCAATGTAGTGCGCTGCCAACCCACAGCTCTCTGCATCCTCCCCCAACAGGACGGGTAGCCTATCCTCATCAGAGAGGTCTTTGAAACCTTGAATAAGGGTTTCAAATTTGGGAAAATGACACTCTAGTTGTTTTTATATATTTTTTTAAACATTTTGTCAGGAAATGCAGGTCTGGTCTGTCTCAGGTTCTGCTGTTGTGCAGTGGTTGCACAGCCTTTCCTCTACAGAGACCCAGGTTTTCCTGTGTCTACCCTTCTCAATGGCAAGGCTGTGCTCACTGAGCCTGTACATTGTCAAGGTTTTTCTAAGGTTTTGATCAGTAACCATGGTCAAATATTTAGCCACGGTGTACTGTCGATTTAGGGCCAGATAGCACTGCATTTTGCTTTGTGTTTGTGCTCGTGTTTCCCAATAAGCAATATAGTTTGGTTTTGACTGTGTTGTAATTTGGTTTATTCTGATTGATTGGATGTTCTGGTCCTGAGGCTTCAGTGTGTTAGTAGAACAGGTTTGTGAACTCAGCCACAGGACCAGCTGGATGAGGGGACTCTTTTCTTTGCTCAGCTCTTGGCATTGCAGGGCTTGGTAATGATATGAGAGCGGGTCACTGTATTTTAAATGTTTCCAAAACTTAATTGCTCTTTTTTGAGTTTATTATTATTAGTGGATATTGGCCTAATTCTGCCTTGCATGCATTGTTTGTAGTTTTCCTCTGGACATGTAGGAGAATCTTACAGAACTCTGCATGCAGGGTTTCAATGGGGTGTTTGGCCCATTTGATGAAATCTTGTTTTGCAAGTGGACCCCACACCTCGCTGCCATAAAGTACAATTGGTTCAATGACATATTCAATTAGTTTTATTTCAATTTGAATTGGCTTTTTAATGGTGTAGAATGCCCTGCGTGCTTTCTCTCTCAGCTCATTCACTGCCTCATTAAGGTGTCCAGTTGAGCTTATTTTAAACCTAAGTAATTGTAGTGTGTACAGTACTCTATATATTTTGTACCAATTGAGAACTTTGGTCTAATTCCCTGAGATCTGGATCTTCTCTGGAAAATCATTATTTTAGTCTTTTTGGGGTTTACTGCCAGGGCCCAGGTCTGGCAGTACTGCTCTAGCAGGTCCAGGCTTTGCTGTAGGCCATGTGCTGTGGGTGACAGCAGACATAGGTCATCTGCGAAGAGTTTAACTTTTGAATTTAACTTATGAATTGTGGAGACTAACACCAGGGGCTGAGGATCTTTCTAGAATAGTGGCCAATTCAATAATGTAAATATTGAAGAGTGCAGGGCTCAGATAGATTGCAACCCTGGCGAAGACCCCACCCCTGGTTAAAGAATTCTGTTATTTTCTTACCAATTTTAATGCTGCACGTATTGCCAGTATACATTGATCTAATTACAGTGCCTTGCGAAAGTATTCGGCCCCCTTGAACTTTGCGACCTTTTGCCACATTTCAGGCTTCAAACATAAAGATATAAAACTGTATTTTTTTGTGAAGAATCAACAACAAGTGGGACACAATCATGAAGTGGAACGACATTTATTGGATATTTCAAAAGTTTTTAACAAATCAAAAACGGAAAAATTGGGCGTGCAAAATTATTCAGCCCCTTTACTTTCAGTGCAGCAAACTCTCTCCAGAAGTTCAGTGAGGATCTCTGAATGATCCAATGTTGACCTAAATGACTAATGATGATAAATAGAATCCACCTGTGTGTAATCAAGTCTCCGTATAAATGCACCTGCACTGTGATAGTCTCAGAGGTCCGTTAAAAGCGCAGAGAGCATCATGAAGAACATGGAACACACCAGGCAGGTCCGAGATACTGTTGTGAAGAAGTTTAAAGCCGGATTTGGATACAAAAAGATTTCCCAAGCTTTAAACATCCCAAGGAGCACTGTGCAAGCGATAATATTGAAATGGAAGGAGTATCAGACCACTGCAAATCTACCAAGACCTGGCCGTCCCTCTAAACTTTCAGCTCATACAAGGAGAAGACTGATCAGAGATGCAGCCAAGAGGCCCATGATCATTCTGGATGAACTGCAGAGATCTACAGCTGAGGTGGGAGACTCTGTCCATAGGACAACAATCAGTTGTATATTGCACAAATCTGGCCTTTATGGAAGAGTGGCAAGAAGAAAGCCATTTCTTAAAGATATTCATAAAAAGTGTCGTTTAAAGTTTGCCACAAGCCACCTGGGAGACACACCAAACATGTGGAAGAAGGTGCTCTGGTCAGATGAAACCAAAATTGAACTTTTTGGCAACAATGCAAAACGTTATGTTTGGCGTAAAAGCAACACAGCTCATCACCCTGAACACACCATGCCCACTGTCAAACATGGTGGTGGCAGCATCATGGTTTGGGCCTGCTTTTCTTCAGCAGGGACAGGGAAGATGGTTAAAATTGATGGGAAGATGGATGGAGCCAAATACAGGACCATTCTGGAAGAACCTGATGGAGTCTGCAAAAGACCTGAGACTGGGACGGAGATTTGTCTTCCAACAAGACAATGATCCAAAACATAAAGCAAAATCTACAATGGAATGGTTCAAAAATAAACATATCCAGGTGTTAGAATGGCCAAGTCAAAGTCCAGACCTGAATCCAATCGAGAATCTGTGGAAAGAACTGAAAACTGCTGTTCACAAATGCTCTCCATCCAACCTCACTGAGCTCGAGCTGTTTTGCAAGGAGGAATGGGAAAAAATGTCAGTCTCTCGATGTGCAAAACTGATAGACATACCCCAAGCGACTTACAGCTGTAATCGCAGCAAAAGGTGGCGCTACAAAGTATTAACTTAAGGGGGCTGAATAATTTTGCACGCCCAATTTTTCAGTTTTTGATTTGTTAGAAAAGTTTGAAATATCCAATAAATGTCGTTCCACTTCATGATTGTGTCCCACTTGTTGTTGATTCTTCACCAAAAAATACAGTTTTATATCTTTGTTTGAAGCCTGAAATGTGGCAAAAGGTCGCAAAGTTCAAAGGGGCCGAATACTTTCGCAAGGCACTGTATGTCATGTTTTACCCCCTACACCACTTTCAATAACTTTGTAGAACAGTCCTGTATGCCAAATAGAATCAAATGCTTTTTGGAAGTCGATAAAGCAAGCTTATATTTGCTATTATTTTGGTGGACATGTTTATCTATCAGGGTGTGTAGGATGTAAATATGATCAGTTGTGCAATGTTTTGGTATAAATCCAATTGGGCTTTTACTCAAGACATTGTGCTTATTAAGGAAGTTTATAACTCTTACATTTATAATACTACAGAAAACCTTCCCCAGGTTACTGTTTTAGTTAGTTAGCCTCTCTTTCTCGTTATTAGTCTCTCTCTCTCTCGTTATTAGTCTCTCTCTCTCTCTCTCTCGTTATTAGTCTCTCTCTCTCGCTCTCTCTCGTTATTAGTCTCTCTCTCTCTCTCTCTCTCTCGTTATTAGTCTCTCTCTCTCTCTCTCTCTCGTTATTAGTCTCTCTCTCTCTCGTTATTAGTCTCTCTCTCTCTCGTTATTAGTCTCTCTCTCTCTCGTTATTAGTCTCTCTCTCTCTCGCTCGTTATTAGTCTCTCTCTCGCTCGTTATTAGTCTCTCTCTCTCTCTCTCTCTCGTTATTAGTCTCTCTCTCTCTCTCTCTCTCTCTCGTTATTAGTCTCTCTCTCTCTCTCGATATTAGTCTCTCTCTCGTTATTAGTCTCTCGTTATTAGTCTCTCTCTCTCTCTCTCTCTCTCTCTCGTTATTAGTCTCTCTCTCTCTCTCTCGTTATTAGTCTCTCTCTCGTTATTAGTCTCTCTCGTTATTAGTCTCTCTCTCTTGTTATTAGTCAAATTCAAGCTGCTTTATTGGCATGAAAAACATTGTCAATATTGCCAAAGCAACAACGTATACAATATACATTGTAACAAAATTATAAATGATAGCAAATAATAATATAAAATGGTAGTAAATAATAATACAACATTAAATACTAAAATAATAACAATAAAATGGTAACAGTCAATAGTAGAAATTTAATAAATATAAAATCAAATTATGGAAAATGAAACTATAACTAACTTATAACTAAATAACCGTCATCTTCTCCTTTATATCAGTACTACAACTACCATCATTACTACGACTACTAATACCATCACTAAACTGTTATCACTACCATTAGCACCCATATTTGGAATGATAAACAGCAATAATAATAGTAATAACAATAATAGTAATAATAAGTAAGTTACTGCTTACTATGCAGATGTTATTATTCAGTGTCCCTCAGGCAAATACATATTTGGAAAATACATATTTGGCTGCAAGAGGAGCCATTGCTCCTTCGCCCATGAGTATTTTTAGTTTTTCCTCTGGGTTCAATTTGTCGCTCTCTCGTTATTAGTCGCTCTCTCTCGTTATTAGTCGCTCTCTCTCGTTATTAGTCGCTCTCTCTCTCTTTCTCGTTATTAGTCTCTCTCTCTCTCTCGTTATTAGTCTCTCTCTCTCTCTCTCTCGTTATTAGTCTCTCTCTCTCTCTCTCTCTCTCTCGTTATTAGTCTCTCTCTCTCTCTCTCTCGTTATTAGTCTCTCTCTCTCTCGTTATTAGTCTCTCTCTCTCTCTCGTTATTAGTCTCTCTCTCTCTCGTTATTAGTCTCTCTCTCTCGCTCGTTATTAGTCTCTCTCTCTCTCTCTCTCTCGTTATTAGTCTCTCTCTCTCTCTCTCGTTATTAGTCTCTCTCTCTCTCTCGATATTAGTCTCTCTCTCGTTATTAGTCTCTCTCGTTATTAGTCTCTCTCTCTCTCTCTCTCTCGTTATTAGTCTCTCTCTCTCTCTCGTTATTAGTCTCTCTCTCGTTATTAGTCTCTCTCGTTATTAGTCTCTCTCTCTTGTTATTAGTCAAATTCAAGCTGCTTTATTGGCATGAAAAACATTGTCAATATTGCCAAAGCAACAACGTATACAATATACATTGTAACAAAATTATAAATGATAGCAAATAATAATATAAAATGGTAGTAAATAATAATACAACATTAAATACTAAAATAATAACAATAAAATGGTAAAAGTCAATAGTAGAAATTTAATAAATATAAAATCAAATTATGGAAAATGAAACTATAACTAACTTATAACTAAATAACCGTCATCTTCTCCTTTATATCAGTACTACAACTACCATCATTACTACGACTACTAATACCATCACTAAACTGTTATCACTACCATTAGCACCCATATTTGGAATGATAAACAGCAATAATAATAGTAATAACAATAATAGTAATAATAAGTAAGTTACTGCTTACTATGCAGATGTTATTATTCAGTGTCCCTCAGGCAAATACAAATTTGGAAAATACATATTTGGCTGCAAGAGGAGCCATTGCTCCTTCGCCCATGAGTATTTTTAGTTTTTCCTCTGGGTTCAATTTGTCGCTCTCTCTCGTTATTAGTCGCTCTCTCTCGTTATTAGTCGCTCTCTCTCGTTATTAGTCGCTCTCTCTCGTTATTAGTCGCTCTCTCTCGTTATTAGTCGCTCTCTCTCGTTATTAGTCGCTCTCTCTCGTTATTAGTCGCTCTCTCTCGTTATTGGTCTCTCTCGTTATTAGTCTCTCTCTCTCTCGTTATTAGTCTCTCTCGTTATTAGTCTCTCTCTCTCTCTCTTATTAGTCTCTCTCTCTCTCTCGTTATTAGTCGCTCTCTCTCGTTATTGGTCTCTCTCTCTCTCGTTATTAGTCTCTCTCTCTCTCGTTATTAGTCTCTCTCGTTATTAGTCTCTCTCTCTCTCTCTTATTAGTCTCTCTCTCTCTCTCGTTATTAGTCTCTCTCGTTATTAGTCTCTCTCTCTCTCTCTTATTAGTCTCTCTCTCTCTCGTTATTAGTCTCTCTCGTTATTAGTCTCTCTCTCTCTTTCGGTATTAGTCTCTCTCTCTCTCGTTATTAGTCTCTCTCGTTATTAGTCTCTCTCGTTATTAGTCTCTCTCGTTATTAGTCTCTCTCGTTATTAGTCTCTCTCTCTCGTTATTAGTCTCTCTCTCTAGTTATTAGTCTCTCTCTCTCTCTCTCGTTATTAGTCTCTCTCTCTCTCTCGTTATTAGTCTCTCTCGTTATTAGTCTCTCTCTCTCTTTCGTTATTAGTCTCTCTCTCTCTCTCGTTATTAGTCTCTCTCGTTATTAGTCTCTCTCTCTCTTTCGTTATTAGTCTCTCTCTCTCTCTCGTTATTAGTCTCTCTCATTATTAGTCTCTCTCGTTATTAGTCTCTCTCGTTATTAGTCTCTCTCTCTCTCGTTATTAGTCTCTCTCTCTCGTTATTAGTCTCTCTCTCTCTCTCGTTATTAGTCTCTCTCGTTATTAGTCTCTCTCGTTATTAGTCTCTCTCTCTCTCGTTATTAGTCTCTCTCTCTCTCGTTATTAGTCTCTCTCTCTCTCTCGTTATTAGTCTCTCTCGTTATTAGTCTCTCTCTCTCTCTCTTATTAGTCTCTCTCGTTATTAGTCTCTCTCTCTCTCTCGTTATTAGTCTCTCTCTCTCTCTCGTTATTAGTCTCTCTCTCTCTCTCGTTATTAGTCTCTCTTGTTATTAGTCTCTCTCGTTATTAGTCTCTCTCTCGTTATTAGTCTCTCTCTCTCTCTCGTTGTTAGTCTCTCTCGTTATTAGTCTCTCTCTCTCTTTCGTTATTAGTCTCTCTCTCTCTCTCGTTATTAGTCTCTCTCGTTATTAGTCTCTCTCGTTATTAGTCTCTCTCTCTCTCGTTATTAGTCTCTCTCTCTCTCGTTATTAGTCTCTCTCTCTCTCTCTCGTTATTAGTCTCTCTCTCTCTCTCTCGTTATTAGTCTCTCTCGTTATTAGTCTCTCTCGTTATTAGTCTCTCTCTCTCTCGTTATTAGTCTCTCTCTCTCTCTCGTTATTAGTCTCTCTCGTTATTAGTCTCTCTCTCTCTCTCTTATTAGTCTCTCTCGTTATTAGTCTCTCTCGTTATTAGTCTCTCTCTCTCTCTCGTTATTAGTCTCTCTCGTTATTAGTCTCTCTCGTTATTAGTCTCTCTCTCTCTCGTTATTAGTCTCTCTCTCTCTCGTTATTAGTCTCTCTCTCTCTTTCGTTATTAGTCTCTCTCTCTCTCGTTATTAGTCTCTCTATCTCTCGTTATTAGTCTCTCTCTCTCTCTCGTTATTAGTCTCTCTCTCTCGTTATTAGTCTCTCTCGGTATTAGTCTCTCTCTCTTTCTGTATTAGTCTCTCTCTCTCTTTCGGTATTAGTCTCTCTCTCTCTCTCTTATTAGTCTCTCTCGTTATTAGTCTCTCTCTCGTTATTAGTCTCTCTCTCTCTCTCGTTATTAGTCTCTCTCGTTATTAGTCTCTCTCTCTCTCTCTTATTAGTCTCTCTCGTTATTAGTCTCTCTCGTTATTAGTCTCTCTCTCTCTCGTTATTAGTCTCTCTCGTTATTAGTCTCTCTCGTTATTAGTCTCTCTCGTTATTAGTCTCTCTCTCTCTCGTTATTAGTCTCTCTCTCTCTCTCGTTATTAGTCTCTCTCTCTCTCTCGTTATTAGTCTCTCTCTCTCTCTCGTTATTAGTCTCTCTCTCTCTCTCGTTATTAGTCTCTCTCTCTCTCTCGTTATTAGTCTCTCTCTCTCTCTCGTTATTAGTCTCTCTCTCTCTCTCGTTATTAGTCTCTCTCTCTCTCGTTATTAGTCTCTCTCGGTATTAGTCTCTCTCTCTTTCGGTATTAGTCTCTCTCTCTCTCTCTCGTTATTAGTCTCTCTCTCTCTCGTTATTAGTCTCTCTCTCTCTCTCGTTATTAGTCTCTCTCTCTCTCTCTTATTATTCTCTCTCGTTATTAGTCTCTCTCGTTATTAGTCTCTCTCTCTCTCTCGTTATTAGTCTCTCTCTCTCTCGTTATTAGTCTCTCTCGTTATTAGTCTCTCTCGTTATTAGTCTCTCTCTCTCTCGTTATTAGTCTCTCTCTCTCTCTCGTTATTAGTCTCTCTCTCTCTCTCGTTATTAGTCTCTCTCTCTCTCTCTCGTTATTAGTCTCTCTCTCTCTCTCTGGTTATTAGTCTCTCTCTCTCTCTCGTTATTAGTCTCTCTCGTTATTAGTCTCTCTCGTTATTAGTCTCTCTCTCTCTCTCTTATTAGTCTCTCTCGTTATTAGTCTCTCTCGTTATTAGTCTCTCTCTCTCTCTCGTTATTAGTCTCTCTCTCTCTCTCGTTATTAGTCTCTCTCGTTATTAGTCTCTCTCGTTATTAGTCTCTCTCGTTATTAGTCTCTCTCTCTCTCTCGTTATTAGTCTCTCTCTCTCTCTCGTTATTAGTCTCTCTCGTTATTAGTCTCTCTCGTTATTAGTCTCTCTCTCTCGTTATTAGTCTCTCTCTCTCTCTCGTTATTAGTCTCTCTCTCTCTCTCGTTATTAGTCTCTCTCTCTCTCTCGTTATTAGTCTCTCTCTCTCTCTCGTTATTAGTCTCTCTCTCTCTCTCGTTATTAGTCTCTCTCTCTCTCTCGTTATTAGTCTCTCTCTCTCTCTCGTTATTAGTCTCTCTCTCTCTCTCGTTATTAGTCTCTCTCTCTCTCTCGGTATTAGTCTCTCTCTCTTTCGGTATTAGTCTCTCTCTCTCTTTCGGTATTAGTCTCTCTCTCTCTCTCTTATTAGTCTCTCTCGTTATTAGTCTCTCTCTCTCTCGTTATTAGTCTCTCTCTCTCTCTCTCTTATTAGTCTCTCTCGTTATTAGTCTCTCTCTCTCTCTCGTTATTAGTCTCTCTCTCTCTCTCGTTATTAGTCTCTCTCGTTATTAGTCTCTCTCGTTATTAGTCTCTCTCTCTCGTTATTAGTCTCTCTCTCTCTCTCTCGTTATTAGTCTCTCTCTCTCTCGTTATTAGTCTCGCTCTCTCTCGTTATTAGTCTCTCTCTCTCTCTTGTTATTAGTCTCTCTCTCTCTCTCGTTATTAGTCTCTCTCTCTCTCGTTATTAGTCTCTCTCGCTCTCTCGTTATTAGTCTCTCTCTCTCGTTATTAGTCTCTCTCGGTATTAGTCTCTCTCTCTTTCGGTATTAGTCTCTCTCTCTCTCTCTCGTTATTAATCAAATCCAATTTATTTATATAGCCCTTCGTACATCAGCTGATATCTCAAAGTGCTGTACAGAAATCCAGCCTAAAACCCCAAACAGCAAGCAATGCAGGTGTAGAAGCACAGTGGCTAGGAAAAACTCCCTAGAAAGGTCAAAACCTAGGAAGAAACCTAGAGAGGAACCAGGCTATGTGGGGTGGCCAGTCCTCTTCTGGCTGTGCCGGGTGGAGATTATAACAGAACATGGCCAAGATGTTCAAATGTTCATAAATGACCAGCATGGTCGAATAATAATAAGGCAGAACAGTTGAAACTGGAGCAGCAGCATGGCCAGGTGGACTGGGGACAGCAAGGAGTCATCATGTCAGGTAGTCCTGGGGCATGGTCCTAGGGCTCAGGTCCTCAGAGAGAGAGAGAGAGAACTTAAATTCACACAGGACACCGAATAGGACAGGAGAAGTACTCCAGATATAACAAGCTGACCCTAGCCCCCCGACACAAACTACTGCAGCATAAATACTGGAGGCTGAGACAGGATGGGTCAGGAGACACTGTGGCCCCATCCGAGGACACCCCGGACAGGGCCAAACAGGAAGGATATAACCCCACCCACTTTGCCAAAGCACAGCCCCCACACCACTAAAGGGATATCTTCAACCACCAACTTACCATCCTGAGACAAGGCTGAGTATAGCCCACAAAGATCTCCGCCATGGCACAACCCAAGGGGGGGCGCCAACCCAGACAGGATGACCACATCAGTGAATCAACCCACTCAGGTGACGCACCCCTTCCAGGGACGGCATGAGAGAGCCCCAGTAAGCCAGTGACTCAGCCCCTGTAATAGGGTTAGAGGCAGAGAATCCCAGTGGAGAGAAGGGAACCGGCCAGGCAGAGACAGCAAGGGCGGTTCGTTGCTCCAGAGCCTTTCTGTTCACCTTCCCACTCCTGGGCCAGACTACACTCAATCATATGACCCACTGAAGAGATAAGTCTTCAGTAAAGACTTAAAGATTGAGACCGAGTCTGCGTCTCTCACATGGGTAGGCAGACCGTTCCATAAAAATTGAGCTCTATAGGAGAAAGCCCTGCCTCCAGCTGTTTGCTTAGAAATTCTAGGGACAATTAGGAGGCCTGCGTCTTGTGACCGTAGCGTACGTGTAGGTATGTACGGCAGGACCAAATCAGAGAGATAGGTAGGAGCATGCCCATGTAATGCTTTGTAGGTTAGCAGTAAAACCTTGAAATCAGCCCTTGCTTTGACAGGAAGCCAGTGTAGGGAGGCTAGCACTGGAGTAATATGATCAAATCTTTTGGTTCTAGTCAGGATTCTAGCAGCCGTATTTAGCACTAACTGAAGTTTATTTAGTGCTTTATCCGGGTAGCCGGAAAGTAGAGCATTGCAGTAGTCTAACCTAGAAGTGACAAAAGCATGGATTCATTTTTCTGCATCATTTTTGGACAGAAAGTTTCTGATTTTTGCAATGTTACGTAGATGGGAAAAAGCTGTCCTTGAAATGGTCTTGATATGTTCTTCAAAAGAGAGATCAGAACCAGAGTAACGCCGAGGTCCTTCACAGTTTTATTTGAGACGACTGTACAGCCATTAAGATTAATTGTTAGATTCAACAGAAGATCTCTTTGTTTTTTGGGACCTAGAACAAGCATCTCTGTTTTGTCCGAATTTAAAAGTAGAAAGTTTGCAGCCATCCACTTCCTTAAGTCTGAAACACATGCTTCTAGCAAGGGCAATTTTGGGGCTTCACCATGTTTCATTGAAATGTACAGCTGTGTATCATCCGCATAGCAGTGAAAGTTAACATTATGTTTTCGAATGACATCCCCAATAGGTAAAATATATAGTGAAAACAATAGTGGTCCTAAAACGGAACCTTGAGGAACACCAAACTTTACAGTTGATTTGTCAGAGGACAAACCATTCACAGAGACAAACTGATATCTTTCCGACAGATAAGATCTAAACCAGGCCAGAACTTGTCCGTGTAGACCAATTTGGGTTTCCAATCTCTCCAAAAGAATGTGGTGTCGATGGTATCAAAAGCAGCACTAAGGTCTAGGAGCACGAGGACAGATGCAGAGCCTCGGTCCGATGCCATTGAAATGTAATTTACCACCTTCACCTATTAGTCTCTCTCTCTCTCGTTATTAGTCTCTCTCTCTCGTTATTAGTCTCTCTCTCTCGTTATTAGTCTCTCTCTCTCGTTATTAGTCTCTCTCTCTCTCGTTATTAGTCTCTCTCTCTCGTTATTAGTCTCTCTCTCTCTCGTTATTAGTCTCTCTCTCGTTATTAGTCTCTCTCTCGTTATTAGTCTCTCTCTCTGTCGTTATTAGTCTCTCTCTCTCTGTCGTTATTAGTCTCTCTCTCTCTCTCGCTCTCTCGTTATTAGTCTCTCATTCTCTCTCGTTATTAGTCTCTCTCTCTCTCTCTCGTTATTACTCTCTCATTCTCTCTCGTTATAAGTCTCTATCTCTCTCTCATTATTAGTCTCTCTCTCATTATTAGTCTCTCTCTCGTTATTAGTCTCTCTCTCTCTCTCATTATTAGTCTCTCTCTCGCTATTAGTCTCTCTCTCTCTCTCGTTATTAGTCTCTCTTGTTATTAGTCTCTCTCGTTATTAGTCTCTCTCTCTCTCGTTATTAGTCTCTCTCTCTCTCTCGTTGTTAGTCTCTCTCGTTATTAGTCTCTCTCTCTCTTTCGTTATTAGTCTCTCTCTCTCTCTCTCGTTATTAGTCTCTCTCGTTATTAGTCTCTCTCGTTATTAGTCTCTCTCTCTCTCGTTATTAGTCTCTCTCTCTCTCTCGTTATTAGTCTCTCTCGTTATTAGTCTCTCTCTCTCTCTCTTATTAGTCTCTCTCGTTATTAGTCTCTCTCGTTATTAGTCTCTCTCTCTCTCTCGTTATTAGTCTCTCTCGTTATTAGTCTCTCTCGTTATTAGTCTCTCTCTCTCTCGTTATTAGTCTCTCTCTCTCTCTCTCGTTATTAGTCTCTCTCTCTCTTTCGTTATTAGTCTCTCTCTCTCTCGTTATTAGTCTCTCTATCTCTCGTTATTAGTCTCTCTCTCTCTCTCGTTATTTTTTATTTATTTTTTATTTTACCTTTATTTTACTAGGCAAGTCAGTTAAGAACAAATTCTTATTTTCAATGACGGCCTAGGAACAGTGGGTTTAACTGCCTGTTCAGGGGCAGAACGACAGATTTGTACCTTGTCAGCTCGGGGGTTTGAACTTCCAACCTTCCGGTTACTAGTCCAACGCTCTAACCACTAGGCTACCCTGCCGCCCCAATTAGTCTCTCTCTCTCGTTATTAGTCTCTCTCGGTATTAGTCTCTCTCTCTTTCTGTATTAGTCTCTCTCTCTCTTTCGGTATTAGTCTCTCTCTCTCTCTCTTATTAGTCTCTCTCGTTATTAGTCTCTCTCTCGTTATTAGTCTCTCTCTCTCTCTCGTTATTAGTCTCTCTCGTTATTAGTCTCTCTCTCTCTTATTAGTCTCTCTCGTTATTAGTCTCTCTCGTTATTAGTCTCTCTCTCTCTCGTTATTAGTCTCTCTCGTTATTAGTCTCTCTCGTTATTAGTCTCTCTCGTTATTAGTCTCTCTCTCTCTCGTTATTAGTCTCTCTCTCTCTCGTTATTAGTCTCTCTCTCTCTCTCGTTATTAGTCTCTCTCTCTCTCTCTCTCGTTATTAGTCTCTCTCTCTCTCGTTATTAGTCTCTCTCTCTCTCTCGTTATTAGTCTCTCTCTCGTTATTAGTCTCTCTCTCTCGTTATTAGTCTCTCTCTCTCTCTCTCGTTATTAGTCTCTCTCGGTATTAGTCTCTCTCTCTTTCGGTATTAGTCTCTCTCTCTTTCGGTATTAGTCTCTCTCTCATTAGTCTCTCGTTATTAGTCTCTCTCGTTATTAGTCTCTCTCTCTCTCTCGTTATTAGTCTCTCTCTCTCTCTCTTATTATTCTCTCTCGTTATTAGTCTCTCTCGTTATTAGTCTCTCTCTCTCTCTCGTTATTAGTCTCTCTCTCTCTCTCGTTATTAGTCTCTCTCTTTATTAGTCTCTCTCGTTATTAGTCTCTCTCTCTCTCGTTATTAGTCTCTCTCTCTCTCTCGTTATTAGTCTCTCTCTCTCTCTCGTTATTAGTCTCTCTCTCTCTCTCGTTATTAGTCTCTCTCTCTCTCTGGTTATTAGTCTCTCTCTCTCGTTATTAGTCTCTCTCGTTATTAGTCTCTCTCGTTATTAGTCTCTCTCTCTCTCTCGTTATTAGTCTCTCTCTCTCTCTCGTTATTAGTCTCTCTCGTTATTAGTCTCTCTCGTTATTAGTCTCTCTCTCTCGTTATTAGTCTCTCTCTCTCTCTCTCGTTATTAGTATCTCTCTCTCTCGTTATTAGTCTCTCTCTCTCTCTCGTTATTAGTCTCTCTCTCTCTCTCGTTATTAGTCTCTCTCTCTCTCTCTCGTTATTAGTCTCTCTCTCTCTCTCTCGTTATTAGTCTCTCTCTCTCTCTCGTTATTAGTCTCTCTCTCTCTCGTTATTAGTCTCTCTCGGTATTAGTCTCTCTCTCTTTCGGTATTAGTCTCTCTCTCTCTTTCGGTATTAGTCTCTCTCTCTCTCTCTCTTATTAGTCTCTCTCGTTATTAGTCTCTCTCGTTATTAGTCTCTCTCTCTCTCTCTCGTTATTAGTCTCTCTCTCTCTCTCTCTTATTAGTCTCTCTCGTTATTAGTCTCTCTCTCTCTCTCGTTATTAGTCTCTCTCTCTCTCTCGTTATTAGTCTCTCTCGTTATTAGTCTCTCTCGTTATTAGTCTCTCTCTCTCATTATTAGTCTCTCTCTCTCTCTCTCTCTCGTTATTAGTCTCTCTCTCTCTCGTTATTAGTCTCTCTCTCTCTCGTTATTAGTCTCTCTCTCTCTCTTGTTATTAGTCTCTCTCTCTCTCTCGTTATTAGTCTCTCTCTCTCTCGTTATTAGTCTCTCTCGCTCTCTCGTTATTAGTCTCTCTCTCTCGTTATTAGTCTCTCTCGGTATTAGTCTCTCTCTCTTTCGGTATTAGTCTCTCTCTCTCTCTCTCGTTATTAATCAAATCCAATTTATTTATATAGCCCTTCGTACATCAGCTGATATCTCAAAGTGCTGTACAGAAATCCAGCCTAAAACCCCAAACAGCAAGCAATGCAGGTGTAGAAGCACAGTGGCTAGGAAAAACTCCCTAGAAAGGTCAAAACCTAGGAAGAAACCTAGAGAGGAACCAGGCTATGTGGGGTGGCCAGTCCTCTTCTGGCTGTGCCGGGTGGAGATTATAACAGAACATGGCCAAGATGTTCAAATGTTCATAAATGACCAGCATGGTCGAATAATAATAAGGCAGAACAGTTGAAACTGGAGCAGCAGCATGGCCAGGTGGACTGGGGACAGCAAGGAGTCATCATGTCAGGTAGTCCTGGGGCATGGTCCTAGGGCTCAGGTCCTCAGAGAGAGAGAGAGAGAACTTAAATTCACACAGGACACCGAATAGGACAGGAGAAGTACTCCAGATATAACAAGCTGACCCTAGCCCCCCGACACAAACTACTGCAGCATAAATACTGGAGGCTGAGACAGGATGGGTCAGGAGACACTGTGGCCCCATCCGAGGACACCCCGGACAGGGCCAAACAGGAAGGATATAACCCCACCCACTTTGCCAAAGCACAGCCCCCACACCACTAAAGGGATATCTTCAACCACCAACTTACCATCCTGAGACAAGGCTGAGTATAGCCCACAAAGATCTCCGCCATGGCACAACCCAAGGGGGGGCGCCAACCCAGACAGGATGACCACATCAGTGAATCAACCCACTCAGGTGACGCACCCCTTCCAGGGACGGCATGAGAGAGCCCCAGTAAGCCAGTGACTCAGCCCCTGTAATAGGGTTAGAGGCAGAGAATCCCAGTGGAGAGAAGGGAACCGGCCAGGCAGAGACAGCAAGGGCGGTTCGTTGCTCCAGAGCCTTTCTGTTCACCTTCCCACTCCTGGGCCAGACTACACTCAATCATATGACCCACTGAAGAGATAAGTCTTCAGTAAAGACTTAAAGATTGAGACCGAGTCTGCGTCTCTCACATGGGTAGGCAGACCGTTCCATAAAAATTGAGCTCTATAGGAGAAAGCCCTGCCTCCAGCTGTTTGCTTAGAAATTCTAGGGACAATTAGGAGGCCTGCGTCTTGTGACCGTAGCGTACGTGTAGGTATGTACGGCAGGACCAAATCAGAGAGATAGGTAGGAGCATGCCCATGTAATGCTTTGTAGGTTAGCAGTAAAACCTTGAAATCAGCCCTTGCTTTGACAGGAAGCCAGTGTAGGGAGGCTAGCACTGGAGTAATATGATCAAATCTTTTGGTTCTAGTCAGGATTCTAGCAGCCGTATTTAGCACTAACTGAAGTTTATTTAGTGCTTTATCCGGGTAGCCGGAAAGTAGAGCATTGCAGTAGTCTAACCTAGAAGTGACAAAAGCATGGATTCATTTTTCTGCATCATTTTTGGACAGAAAGTTTCTGATTTTTGCAATGTTACGTAGATGGGAAAAAGCTGTCCTTGAAATGGTCTTGATATGTTCTTCAAAAGAGAGATCAGAACCAGAGTAACGCCGAGGTCCTTCACAGTTTTATTTGAGACGACTGTACAGCCATTAAGATTAATTGTTAGATTCAACAGAAGATCTCTTTGTTTTTTGGGACCTAGAACAAGCATCTCTGTTTTGTCCGAATTTAAAAGTAGAAAGTTTGCAGCCATCCACTTCCTTAAGTCTGAAACACATGCTTCTAGCAAGGGCAATTTTGGGGCTTCACCATGTTTCATTGAAATGTACAGCTGTGTATCATCCGCATAGCAGTGAAAGTTAACATTATGTTTTCGAATGACATCCCCAATAGGTAAAATATATAGTGAAAACAATAGTGGTCCTAAAACGGAACCTTGAGGAACACCAAACTTTACAGTTGATTTGTCAGAGGACAAACCATTCACAGAGACAAACTGATATCTTTCCGACAGATAAGATCTAAACCAGGCCAGAACTTGTCCGTGTAGACCAATTTGGGTTTCCAATCTCTCCAAAAGAATGTGGTGTCGATGGTATCAAAAGCAGCACTAAGGTCTAGGAGCACGAGGACAGATGCAGAGCCTCGGTCCGATGCCATTGAAATGTAATTTACCACCTTCACCTATTAGTCTCTCTCTCTCGTTATTAGTCTCTCTCTCTCGTTATTAGTCTCTCTCTCTCGTTATTAGTCTCTCTCTCTCTCGTTATTAGTCTCTCTCTCTCTCGTTATTAGTCTCTCTCTCTCTCGTTATTAGTCTCTCTCTCGTTATTAGTCTCTCGCTCTCTCGTTATTAGTCTCTCATTCTCTCTCGTTATTAGTCTCTCATTCTCTCTCGTTATTAGTCTCTCTCTCTCTCGTTATTACTCTCTCATTCTCTCTCGTTATAAGTCTCTATCTCTCTCTCATTATTAGTCTCTCTCTCATTATTAGTCTCTCTCTCGTTATTAGTCTCTCTCTCTCTCTCATTATTAGTCTCTCTCTCGCTATTAGTCTCTCTCTCGTTATTAGTCTCTCTCATTATTAGTCTCTCTTTCTCATTAGTCTCTCTCTCTCTCTCTCGTTATTAGTCTCTCTCTCTCGTTATTAGTCTCTCTCGTTTTTAGTCTCTCTCTCGTTATTAGTCTCTCTCTCTCGTTATTAGTTACATTAGCCCATTAATGTAAGATATGATATTAGATTTGTTGACCTCATCTAACTCTCGCTGTCTTCATGTCACAGCCTTGTTCTTCTATAGTTATTGGTTGTTTCCTATGTTGTCATTGATGTCAATAACCTCTTCCTGTATGCCTCCCCCCTTCTATCTCTCTCTCAGCCTGCTAACATCCTATTGGATGAGCATGGTCATGTGCGTATCTCAGACCTGGGTCTGGCCTGTGACTTCTCCAAGAAGAAACCTCACGCCAGCGTGTAAGTACGCAGCCCTACAACCCTGCCCCTGTTGTGTTCTGAGGATCATGACCATGGGTGTGAGTGTGGTATTACTGCAGTGTGTCTGATACTAACGGTCCCCTGGTGTGTGACAGTGGTACCCATGGATACATGGCCCCAGAGGTGCTTCAGAAGGGGACAGCTTACGACAGCAGTGCTGACTGGTTCTCCCTGGGCTGCATGCTCTTCAAACTGCTCAGAGGGTAAGAACACACACCTCTATCCCTCTCTTGTCTCTCCAACCCGCCTCTATTCCTCCACCTCTTTTTATCCTTTCATCACTACTACATCTCCTCTATCATTCTTTCTCTCATTCCATCTCTCTCTCCACACAGTACCACATGTTACTCAATCACTTTCTTAATCCCTTAGTCTCTGTCTCTGTTGGTCAGTCTGCTGCATTCCCTCATATCACTCACTAATCTCTCTCCTCCTGTGATCCCTCCATCCAGCCTTGTCTCTCTCTCTCTCTCTCTCTCTCTCTGTCTCTCTGTCTCTCTGTCTCTCACTGTCTCTCTCTGTCTCTCTCTGTGTCGCGCCTTGAATAAGCCTTGAATAAGCCTTGAATAAGGGCTTCAAATTTGGGGAAATGACGCTCTAATTGTTCTATATTTTTTACATTTTGTCAGGAAATGCAGCTCTGTCTCAGGTTCTGCTGTTGTGCAGTGGTTGCACATCTCTCTCTCTCTGTGTTTGATGTGGAGTGTGTAAATGCCAGTGGTCCGGGCCCAGTAGGTCACACTTCAGAGGCAGGCAGGCAGGCAGCTGGGTTTAGGGACCGGTAACGATTGCTAGGTATGGTGTGAAGTGAGGGAGTGAGAAATAGAGAGGGGAGGGAGGTTGATGTGTGTGTGTCACTATGTTTGAACACTTGAAAGACGAAAGAGAGATACATCTGTTGAGGACGAGCTGTTGAGGACGAGCTTGTCAGTGTGACATCACTCACATGACTTGGTTCACTGTTTCACCGTGTCCCACACTGTTTCACCGTGTCCCACACTGTTTCACCGTGTCCCACACTGTTTCACCGTGTCCCACACTGTTTCACCGTGTCCCACACTGTTTCACCGTTTCCCACACTGTTTCACCGTTTCCCACACTGTTTCACCGTGTCCCACACTGTTTCACCGTGTCCCTCACTGTTTCACTGTGTCCCACACTGTTTCACCGTGTCCCTCACTGTTTCACCGTGTCCCACACTGTCTCACCGTGTCCCACACTGTTTCACCGTGTCCCACACTGTTTCACCGTTTCCCACACTGTTTCACCGTTTCCCACACTGTTTCACCGTGTCCCTCACTGTTTCACCGTGTCCCTCACTGTTTCACCGTGTCCCTCACTGTTTCACCGTTTCCCACACTGTTTCACCGTGTCCCACACTGTTTCACCGTGTCCCTCACTCCTTCCCTCCTTCCACCACAGTAACACTAACAGCCTTCCTCTCTGTATCCTCTCTCTAGGCACAGTCCCTTCAGACAGCACAAGACCAAAGACAAACATGAGATTGACCGGATGACGCTCACTATGGTAAGGTCTCCTTATGTGCACACACACACACTATGATAGATCTTTGTGTACACTACAGTGTGCACAAAGCACACACACACTCATTGAGATGTCCTTATGTGCACACACACACACACACACACACACACTCATTGAGATGTCCTTATGTGCACACACACACACTATGATAGATCTTTGTGTACACTACAGTGCGCACAAAGCACACACACACTCATTGAGATGTCCTTATGTGCACTAGAACACACAGCATGTGGTTAGTTCATGTTGACACAGAACAGAAGTATTCATACCCCTTGATTTATTCCACATGTTGTTACAGCCTGAATTCAAAATGGATTAAATAGATACTTTTTTATAGAAATGTTTGCATATTTATTGACCATGAAATATTTCATTTACATAAGTATTCACACCATTTTCAGGTCTTGTAATAGATTTTCAAGTAGAATTAAGTAAAAACTGTAACTTGGCCACTCAGGAACATTCCAAGTCTTCTTGGTAAGCAACTCCAGTGTATATTTGGCCTTGTGTTTAAGGTTATTGTCCTGCTGAAAGATGAATTAAATCTCCCAGTGTCTGGTGGAAAGCAGACAACCAGGTTTTCCTCTAGGATTTTGTCTGTGCTTAGCGACATTCCATTTCTTATTTTATCCTGATAAACTCCCCAGACCTTACCAATTACAAACATACCCATAACATGATGCAGCCACCACTATTCTTGAAAATATGGAGAGTGGTACTGTAATGTGGTGTATTGGATTTGACCCGAACGCAACACTTGGTATTCATTTTTTGCCACATTTTTTGCAGAATTACTTTGACATTGTAGTCATTTAGCAGACTCTTCTCCAGAGCGACTTAGTTAGTGCATCTTAAGATCGTTTTAAGATTCATTTTTTTATTAATTTGTTTAAAAAAATGATCCGCTGACATTATGGGGTATTGTGGGTAGGGAGTGACAAAACATCTGTATAATCAATTTTCAAATCAGATTGTAACACAACAGAATGTGTAAAAAGTCTAGGAATGTGAATACTGTCTGAAGGCCCTGTATACGCAAAGTAAGGATTTATCCTTCAATACACTGAAACAAATGCACACACACACCCCCACAGCATTACATATCCTGGAGATATCATCTTCACAGATGTTGCAGAAAACTCCTCCTGCCAAGTCTGCCTCATAATGCCCAGGGAATGAGAGAGAGGCAGGAGAGAACTGAGAAGAGGTTCTGGCAGGAACGAGGGTGAATTTGTATCCTTACTTTGCATCCCTCTCTCTGCCTGCTACAAACAGCATCAGATTACACCATAGCATCCTGAGTGGTGCAGTGGTCTAAGGCACAGCATCGCAGTACTAGCTGTGCCACTAGAGATCCTGGTTCGAGTCCAGGCTCTGTCGCAGCCGGTCGCGACCGGGGTGGCGCACAATTAGTCCAGCGTCATCCGGGTTAGGGGAGGGTTTGGCCAGCAGGGATCCTGTCGCACACTAGCGACTCCTGTGGCAGGCTGGGCGCAATGCACGCTGACACGGTCGCCAGGTCACGTGTTTCCTCCGACACATTGGTGCGGCTGGCTTCCGGGTTAAGCGGGCATTGTGCCAAGAAGCTTGGCTGGGTTGTTTCGGAGGACGCACGGCGCTCAACCTTCGCCTCTCCCGAGTCCGTACGGGAGTTGCAGCGATGGGACAAGACTAACTACTAATTGGATACCATGAAATTGGGGAGAAAGAAAGCCATAGAGTGTGTCCTAGCATAGCCTACGAGGGGAGGCCTACACCAGCCGTGCCAAACCCTCTTGAGAAGCTACACTCACGCAGAGTTTCGTTGCAGCTACTCCTCAGGACCACAATTAGCTGGATCATGTGTTAGAGCAGGGCTGGAACCAAAACCTGCACATGTGGTAGTTCTCCTTGAAGAGGGTTGGTCACCCCTGGTCTTGACTAGAGTATGTCTACTGTAGAAGACTATGGCATATCAGAGCAGAGAGAACCACCCCTCTGTTAGGAGAGGCTAAACAAGGAAAGTATTGTCAGTCGAGATTAAATCAGATTAGGTTTTAATCCAGCCACTTAATCTGAGTAATCTATATAATCCCTGTTAGGAATTCTGATTTAATGGTTTTATTAGATAAATGATCACCACCAAAGTCAGAGGGCTTGGAATGAGAGTGTTATGGAGAACTGTGGACATACAGTTCTCTCAATTTTCAATACATATGGAATAAACTTTATTGTCATGATAAATCAAGTCAGTATTTTATCTTGTTAAAGCAGGAAATGAGACTAATCTCCTCCCCTTTCTCTCTCTCCTCTCCGTAGAACGTGGAGTTGCCAGACTCGTTCTCTGTGGAGCTGAAGGGTCTATTGGAGGGTCTGCTGCAGAGAGACGTGGTGAAAAGACTGGGCTGCCTGGGACGAGGGTACACACGCGCGCACAACCACACACACCCAAAAGCCATTTGTCTTTCAATGCACCAATAGAGTTACCATGCACCTGTCCTGAGCAACATGATTGAATATTTCCATTGGTTCTCTGTCCAACCTTGTGGCGAGTATAAGGCCTAGTGTGAATACTGTGAAAGGCCTATACATTATAATAGTCCGTAACCTAGTTTGTAGAGCACAGTTTTAATTTGGAGTTTGGTTCTGTTGGAAATACTGCCTCCTGCTGTTAGGACTTGGAACTGTTCCAATGTGAGAATGACCTGGCTTTTTCTCTCTCGCTCCCTTTCTCTCACACACACACACACACACACACACACACACACACACACACACACACACACTCACACACACAGGGCCCCAGAGGTGAAGGAGCATCTGTTCTTCAAAGGCATTGACTGGCAGCAAGTGTATCTCCAGAAGGTAAGGCGTGTGTGTGTTGAATCAGGTGACCAGGTTCGTTATAAAGCCTCCCAGTCTGGACAGTCGTCCCTGTTCTCTTTCTCTCCATCTGTTGCCATGGTTACTCCTCTGCTGTAGGAATGTAGTCGTTGTTTTGTTCACTCACCCTTTTTTTTCTCTAATACTTATCCCCTTTCCCCCCCTCTTCCTCCTCTCCTCTCCTCCAGTATTCTCCCCCTCTCATCCCTCCTAGAGGAGAGGTAAATGCAGCAGATGCTTTTGACATTGGTTCCTTTGATGAGGAGGACACCAAGGGCATCAAGGTAAAGCTCCAACACACACAACCCTTATCTCATGAAACACCAAGGGCATCAAGGTAAAGCTCCAACACACACAACCCTTATCTCATGAAACACCAAGGGCATCAAGGTAAAGCTCCAACACACACAACCCTTATCTCATGAAACACCAAGGGCATCAAGGTAAAGCTCCAACACACACAACCCTTATCTCATGAAACACCAAGGGCATCAAGGTAAAGCTCCAACACACACAACCCTTATCTCATGAAACACCAAGGGCATCAAGGTAAAGCTCCAACACACACAACCCTTATCTCATGAAACACCAAGGGCATCAAGGTAAAGCTCCAACACACACAACCCTTATCTCATGAAACACCAAGGGCATCAAGGTAAAGCTCCAACACACACAACTCTTATCTCATGAAACACCAAGGGCATCAAGGTAAAGCTCCAACACACACAACTCTTATCTCATGAAACACCAAGGGCATCAAGGTAAAGCTCCAACACACACAACCCTTATCTCATGAAACACCAAGGGCATCAAGGTAAAGCTCCAACACACACAACCCTTATCTCATGAAACACCAAGGGCATCAAGGTAAAGCTCCAACACACACAACCCTTATCTCATGAAACACCAAGGGCATCAAGGTAAAGCTCCAACACACACAACCCTTATCTCATGAAACACCAAGGGCATCAAGGTAAAGCTCCAACACACACAACTCTTATCTCATGAAACACCAAGGGCATCAAGGTAAAGCTCCAACACACACAACCCTTATCTCATGAAACACCAAGGGCATCAAGGTAAAGCTCCAACACACACAACCCTTATCTCATGAAACACCAAGGGCATCAAGGTAAAGCTCCAACACACACAACCCTTATCTCATGAAACACCAAGGGCATCAAGGTAAAGCTCCAACACACACAACCCTTATCTCATGAAACACCAAGGGCATCAAGGTAAAGCTCCAACACACACAACCCTTATCTCATGAAACACCAAGGGCATCAAGGTAAAGCTCCAACACACACAACCCTTATCTCATGAAACACCAAGGGCATCAAGGTAAAGCTCCAACACACACAACCCTTATCTCATGAAACACCAAGGGCATCAAGGTAAAGCTCCAACACACACAACCCTTATCTCATGAAACACCAAGGGCATCAAGGTAAAGCTCCAACACACACAACCCTTATCTCATGAAACACCAAGGGCATCAAGGTAAAGCTCCAAAACACACAACCCTTATCTCATGAAACACCAAGGGCATCAAGGTAAAGCTCCAACACACACAACCCTTATCTCATGAAACACCAAGGGCATCAAGGTAAAGCTCCAACACACACAACCCTTATCTCATGAAACACCAAGGGCATCAAGGTAAAGCTCCAACACACACAACCCTTATCTCATGAAACACCAAGGGCATCAAGGTAAAGCTCCAACACACACAACCCTTATCTCATGAAACACCAAGGGCATCAAGGTAAAGCTCCAACACACACAACCCTTATCTCATGAAACACCAAGGGCATCAAGGTAAAGCTCCAACACACACAACCCTTATCTCATGAAACACCAAGGGCATCAAGGTAAAGCTCCAACACACACAACCCTTATCTCATGAAACACCAAGGGCATCAAGGTAAAGCTCCAACACACACAACCCTTATCTCATGAAACACCAAGGGCATCAAGGTAAAGCTCCAACACACACAACCCTTATCTCATGAAACACCAAGGGCATCAAGGTAAAGCTCCAACACACACAACCCTTATCTCATGAAACACCAAGGGCATCAAGGTAAAGCTCCAACACACACAACCCTTATCTCATGAAACACCAAGGGCATCAAGGTAAAGCTCCAACACACACAACCCTTATCTCATGAAACACCAAGGGCATCAAGGTAAAGCTCCAACACACACAACCCTTATCTCATGAAACACCAAGGGCATCAAGGTAAAGCTCCAACACACACAACCCTTATCTCATGAAACACCAAGGGCATCAAGGTAAAGCTCCAACACACACAACCCTTATCTCATGAAACACCAAGGGCATCAAGGTAAAGCTCCAACACACACAACCCTTATCTCATGAAACACCAAGGGCATCAAGGTAAAGCTCCAACACACACAACCCTTATCTCATGAAACACCAAGGGCATCAAGGTAAAGCTCCAACACACACAACCCTTATCTCATGAAACACCAATGGCATCAGTCAAATCCACAGCATTATATAACCGCTGATCCTGATATACACACTCACCTACATCATACTGCAACGCTCACACATGCTCATACATGCTCACACACACGGAGGCTGAGGTGTAACGTGACTCTATCAGTGTTCAGAGAGAAAGTCCTTCCAACAGAGGTTTAACATTACACAACAGTATTAGGAACGTTGGGAGCGTTCCAGGCTGCCTTAATTACAGTGGTGCTGCACAGCTTAGCAGGTCTCACAAGGACTGGTGACGTGGTTCTCAGGTATTACTTCACTTAGCCTTCCAACTCATAGCTGTGTTGTTTCTCTCCCTCTTTCTCTCCTCTTCCTCTCCCCTTTCACCTCTCTTTCTCTCCTCTTCCTCTCCCCTTTCACCCCTCTTTCTCTCCTCTTCCTCTCCCCTTTCACCCCTCTTTCTCTCCTCTTCCTCTCCCCTTTCACCCCTCTTTCTCTCCTCTTCCTCTCCCCTTTCACCTCTCTTTCTCTCCTCTTCCTCTCCCCTTTCACCTCTCTTTCTCTCCTCTTCCTCTCCCCTTTCACCTCTCTTTCTCTCCTCTTCCTCTCCCCTTTCACCCATCTTTCTCTCCTCTTCCTCTCCCCTTTCACCTCTCTTTCTCTCATCTTCCTCTCCCCTTTCACCCCTCTTTCTCTCCTCTTCCTCTCCCCTTTCACCTCTCTTTCTCTCCTTTTCCTCTCCCCTTTCACCTCTCTCCCTCTTTCTCTCCTTTCACCTCTCGCCCTCTTTCTCTCCTCTTCCTCTCCCCTTTCACCTCTCGCCCTCTTTCTCTCCTCTTCCTCTCCCCTTTCACCTCTCTCCCTCTTTCTCTCCTCTTCCTCTCCCCTTTCACCTCTCTCCCTCTTTCTCTCCTCTTCCTCTCCCCTTTCACCTCTTTCTCTCCTCCTCCTCTCTCCTTTCACCTCTCGCCCTCTTTCTCTCCTCTTCCTCTCCCCTTTCACCTCTCGCCCTCTTTCTCTCCTCTTCCTCTCCACTTTCACCTCTCGCCCTCTTTCTCTCCTCCTCCTCTCCCCTTTCACCTCTCTCCCTCTTTCTCTCCTCTTCCTCTCCCCTTTCACCTCTCCCTCTTTCTCTCCTCTCCCTCTCCCCTTTCACCTCTCTCCCTCTCTCCAGTTGTTGGACAGTGACCAGGAGTTGTATAAGAACTTCCCGCTGGTCATCTCAGAGCGCTGGCAGCAGGAGGTGGCTGAGACGGTGTACGAGGCGGTCAACTCTGACACGGACAAGAACGAGGCCCGCAAGAGGGCCAAGAACAAACAGCTGGGCCACGAGGAGGGTGAGGACACACACGACGCGCGTCTCCACACGCGCACGACGCGCGTCTCCACACGCGCACGACGCGCGTCTCCACACGCGCACGGCGCGCGTCTCCACACGCGCACGGCGCGCGTCTCCACACGCGCGCGGCGCGCGTCTCCACACGCGCGCGGCGCGCGTCTCCACACGCGCGCGGCGCGCGTCTCCACACGCGCGCGGCGCGCGTCTCCACACGCGCGCGGCGCGCGTCTCCACACGCGCGCGGCGCGCGTCTCCACACGCGCGCGGCGCGCGTCTCCACACGCGCGCGGCGCGCGTCTCCACACGCGCACGGCGCGCGTCTCCACACGCGCACGACGCGCGTCTCCACACGCGCACGACGCGCGTCTCCACACGCGCACGACGCGCGTCTTCACACACGCGCACGACGCGCGTCTTCACACACGCGCACGACGCGCGTCTTCACACACGCGCACGACGCGCGTCTTCACACACGCGCACGACGCGCGTCTTCACACACGCGCACGACGCGCGTCTTCACACACGCGCACGACGCGCGTCTTCACACACGCGCACGACGCGCGTCTTCACACGCGCACGACGCGCGTCTTCACACGCGCGCACGACGCGCGTCTTCACACGCGCGCACGACGCGCGTCTTCACACGCGCGCACGACGCGCGTCTTCACACGCGCGCACGACGCGCGTCTTCACACACGCGCACGACGCGCGTCTTCACACACGCGCACGACGCGCGTCTTCACACACGCGCACGACGCGCGTCTTCACACACGCGCACGACGCGCGTCTTCACACACGCGCACGACGCGCGTCTTCACACACGCGCACGACGCGCGTCTTCACACACGCGCACGACGCGCGTCTTCACACACGCGCACGACGCGCGTCTTCACACACACGCGCACGACGCGCGTCTTCACACACACGCGCACGACGCGCGTCTTCACACACACGCGCACGACGCGCGTCTTCACACACACGCGCACGACGCGCGTCTTCACACACACACGCACGACGCGCGTCTCCACACACACACACACACGACGCGCGTCTCCACACACACACACACACGACGCGCGTCTTCACACACACACACACACACGACGCGCGTCTTCACACACACACACACGACGCGCGTCTTCACACACACTCACACGACGCACGTCTCCACACACACACAACGCACATCTCCACCCACACACACGGCGCACGTCTCCACACACAACGCACGTCTCCACAAACATCACACTAGAGATGCACGATATGGACTGAATGTTATATTGCAATATTTTTGTATTGATGATATGACTTGTGTTGTAACAAAACACTTGTAAGACGGTAGGTACTGTGGAACATAGTGTTTTATCATTGTGCAGCCCTACCTCACACACATCATGTGGGTAAGCTTTTCCTTGTACCTGCTGGCGCTGGCTTTCCTTCCATGTGTGTTTATTGTGTGTTTCAGACTATGCCCTGGGGAAGGACTGTATAATGCACGGCTACATGTTGAAGCTGGGGAACCCGTTCCTGACGCAGTGGCAGCGCCGATACTTCTACCTGTTCCCCAACCGAGTTGAGTGGAGGGGAGAGGGGGAGTCACGGGTGAGCAACACACCTTACTCAATCCCTTTTTGTGTGCCTGTGTGTCCAAGTTGGTGTGCTTCTTCTGTTGTTCACGTATGTGGTCGTCTGTCTGTTTCCACTTACAAGCATGTGCTTTCATGGGTGTGTGATGGGTGTGTGTATTCTTCGTCATTGTCCATCTGTCTGTCAGTGCATGAAGGTTGTCTGTCCTCGCTCCATTCTGTAGGCCTGGATGAAAACATGAAAACATTCTGTAGGCCTGGATAAAAACATGAAAACATTCTGTCGGCCTGGATGAAAACATTCTGTAGGCCTGGATGAAAACATTCTGTAGGCCTGGATAAAAACATGAAAACATTCTGTCGGCCAGGATGAAAACATTCTGTAGGCCTGGATGAAAACATTCTGTAGGCCTGGATAAAAACATGAAAACATTCTGTCGGCCTGGATGAAAACATTCTCTAGGCCTGGATGAAAACATGAAAACATTCTGTCGGCCTGGATGAAAACATTCTCTAGGCCTGGATGAAAACATTCTGTTTGTATGGATAAAAACATTCTGTAGGCCTGGATAAGAACATGAAAACATTCTGTAGGCCTGGATAAAAACGTTCTCTAGGCCTGGATGAAAACATTCTCTAGGCCTGGATATAAAACATTCTGTCGGCCTGGATATAAAACATTCTGTAGGCCTGGATGAAAACATTCTGTAGGCCTGGATATAAAACATTCTGTAGGCCTGGATATAAAACATTCTGTAGGCCTGGATTAAAACATTCTGTAGGCCTGGATGAAAACATTCTGTAGGCCTGGATATAAAACATTCTGTCGGCCTGGATGAAAACATTCTCTAGGCCTGGATATAAAACATTCTGTAGGCCTGGATATAAAACATTCTGTAGGCCTGGATATAAAACATTCTGTAGGCCTGGATAAAAACATTCTCTAGGCCTGGATATAAAACATTCTGTAGGCCTGGATAACAACATGAAAACAATCTGTAGGCCTGGATGAAAACATTCTGTAGGCCTGGATATAAAACATTCTGTCGGCCTGGATGAAAACATTCTCTAGGCCTGGATATAAAACATTCTGTAGGCCTGGATATAAAACATTCTGTAGGCCTGGATATAAAACATTCTGTAGGCCTGGATGAAAACATTATCTAGGCCTGGATGAAAACATTCTCTAGGCCTGGATAAAAACATTAAAGCATTCTGTAGGCCTGGATGAAAACATTCTGTCGGCCTGGATAAAAACATTAAAGCATTCTGTAGGCCTGGATGAAAGCATTCTGTAGGCCTGGATAAAAACATTAAAGCATTCTGTAGGCCTGGATGAAAACATAAAAACAATCTGTCGGCCTGGATAAAAACATTCTGTAGGCCTGGATAAAAGCATTCTGTAGGCCTGGATGAAAGCATTCTGTAGGCCTGGATGAAAGCATTCTGTAGGCCTGGATGAAAACATTCTGTAGGCCTGGATGAAAACATTCTGTAGGCCTGGATAAAAACATTAAAGCATTCTGTAGGCTGGATGAAAGCATTCTGTAGTCCTGGATAAAAACATTAAAGCATTCTGTAGGCCTGGATGAAAACATAAAAACATTCTGTAGGCCTGGATGAAAACATTCTGTAGGCCTGGATAAAAACATTTTGTAGGCCTTGATAAAAACATTAAAGCATTCTGTAGGCCTGGATGAAAACATTCTGTAGGCCTGGATGAAAACATTCTGCAGGCCTGGATGAAAACATTCTGTCGGCCTGAATGAAAGCATTCTGTCGGCCTGGATGAAAACATTCTGTCGGCCTGGATGAAAACATTCTGTCGGCCTGGATGAAAACATTCTGTAGGCCTGGATGAAAGCATTCTGTAGGCCTGGATAAAAAACATTCTGTAGGCCTGGATAAAAAACATTCTGTAGGCCTGGATGAAAACATTCTGTAGGCCTGGATGAAAACATTCTGTAGGCCTGGATGAAAACATTCTGTAGGCCTTGATGAAAGCATTCTGTAGGCCTGGATGAAAGCATTCTGTAGGCCTGGATGAAAACATTCTGTAGGCCTGGATGAAAACATTCTGTCGGCCTGGTTGAAAACATTCTGTCGGTCTGGATGAAAACATTCTGTAGGCCTGGATAAAAAAAACATTCTGTAGGCCTGGATAAAAACATTAAAGCATTCTGTAGGCCTGGATAAAAAACATTCTGTAGGCCTGGATGAAAACATTCTGTAGGCCTGGATGAAAACATTCTGTAGGCCTGGATGAAAACATTCTGTAGGCCTGGATGAAAACATTCTGTAGGCCTGGATGAAAACATTCTGTAGGCCTGGATAAAAACATGAAAACATTCTGTATGCTTGGATGAAAACATTCTGTAGGCCTGGATGAAAACATGAAAACATTCTGTAGGCCTGGATGAAAACATGAAAACATTCTGTAGGCCTGGATGAAAACATAAAAACATTCTGTAGGCCTGGATGAAAACATTCTGTAGGCCTGGATGAAAACATTCTGTAGGCCTGGATAAAAACATTAAAGCATTCTGTAGGCCTGGATGAAAACATTCTGTAGACCTGGATGAAAACATTCTGTAGGCCTGGATAAAAACATTAAAGCATTCTGTAGGCCTGGATAAAAACATGAAAACATTCTGTAGCCCTGGATAAAAACATTTTGTAGACCTTGATAAAAACATTAAAGCATTCTGTAGGCCTGGATAAAAACATGAAAACATTCTGTAGACATGGATGAAAACATTCTGTAGGCCTGGATGAAAACATTCTGTAGGCCTGGATGAACACATGAAAACATTCTGTAGGCCTGGATAAAAACATTTTGTAGGCCTTGATAAAAACATTAAAGCATTCTGTAGGCCTGGATGAAAACATTCTGTAGGCCTGGATGAAAACATTCTCTAGGCCTGGATAAAAAACATTCTGTAGGCCTGGATGAAAACATTCTGTAGGCCTGGATGAAAACATTCTGTAGGCCTGGATGAAAGCATTCTGTAGGCCTGGATGAAAGCATTCTGTAGGCCTGGATGAAAACATTCTGTCGGCCTGGATGAAAACATTCTGTCGGTCTGGATGAAAACATTCTGTAGGCCTGGATAAAAAAACATTCTGTAGGCCTGGATAAAAACATTAAAGCATTCTGTAGGCCTGGATAAAAAACATTCTGTAGGCCTGGATGAAAACATTCTGTAGGCCTGGATGAAAACATTCTGTAGGCCTGGATAAAAACATGAAAACATTCATTAGACCTGGATGAAAACATTCTGTAGGCCTGGATGAAAACATTCTGTAGGCCTGGATAAAAACATTAAAGCATTCTGTAGGCCTGGATAAAAACATGAAAACATTCTGTAGCCCTGGATAAAAACATTTTGTAGGCCTTGATAAAAACATTAAAGCATTCTGTAGGCCTGGATAAAAACATGAAAACATTCTGTAGACCTGGATGAAAACATTCTGTAGGCCTGGATGAAAACATTCTGTAGGCCTGGATGAAAACATGAAAACATTCTGTAGGCCTGGATAAAAACATTTTGTAGGCCTTGATAAAAACATTAAAGCATTCTGTAGGCCTGGATGAAAACATTCTGTAGGCCTGGATGAAAACATTCTGTAGGCCTGGATGAAAACATTCTGTAGGCCTGGATGAAAACATTCTGTAGGCCTGGATGAAAGCATTCTGTAGGCCTGGATGAAAACATTCTGTCGGCCTGGATGAAAACATTCTGTAGGCCTGGATGAAAACATTCTGTAGGCCTGGATGAAAACATTCTGTAGGCCTGGATGAAAGCATTCTGTAGGCCTGGATGAAAACATTCTGTCGGCCTGGATGAAAACATTCTGTCGGCCTGGATGAAAACATTCTGTAGGCCTGGATAAAAAAACATTCTGTAGGCCTGGATAAAAACATTAAAGCATTCTGTAGGCCTGGATGAAAACATTCTGTAGGCCTGGATGAAAACATTCTGTAGGCCTGGATGAAAACATTCTGTAGGCCTGGATGAAAACATTCTGTAGGCCTGGATGAAAACATTCTGTCGGCCTGGATGAAAACATTCTGTAGGCCTGGATGAAAACATTCTGTAGGCCAGGGGCCTGTTGCACAAAACTAGGATAAGGGATTAAGCCAGGATATCTTGGTGATCCTGGCTCAATTGATCCGTAATCCGGTTGCACTAAAGATGGATAGGGGGCAGGAGGATATGTTATGGTATAAATTACCATGGAGATTTATTCTGTGGAGCTAGCCTGCTCCAGACCAGGCTAAATTCCAGGATCTATTTAATCTCATCCCTAATGTCAGTCAGCAGTCACCACAAATGGAAACCAATAGTTATTTCACTGCTCACTATACATTGTTATCACATATAACTAGACCCACTGTTATTTAAACGTTTGTGATCATTAATTTCAATGATTTTGGATAAAAAATGATTTTTAGATGATGTTGCTATCATTAGATAATTTACAGTTTCCCATAGACTATAAGGCTATATATAAAATGCTAGAATATTAGGGCCACAGAGGGGAAAAAAACACAAGTCATAATATTGTAACCAGTTGTTTTAAAGGAGGACAGTTGTTAAAATGACAGATGTGGGGCATTTCGTGAAATTGTACTTCAGTATGGTTTCATAAACAAAGACATGCTGATGTGCCAGAATATTAAGTATCACATTGTCATAAGTATCAAAACTGTAAAAACAATATGTAGCTTTTCTGCAGAAAGAACCAGCCTCATAAATTTATGACTTTATCCTTTTTCTTCAGTGTGGCCCTAGTACTCTGTCATATAAACAAATACACATTCCATATGAATATAAAAACACAATGTGTAACATTATGTTCCTTTATTGAATAAGGACAAAACAAAGCAGGTAAACCATCAGCTCCTTTCAAAACTGAAGTCACAGTGACTCTACAAGATGGAAAGCACAGAATCTAAGCATATTATACAAAATGATACATATACAGACCTTTGAATGTGTATAACACACCCTGCATGTCTGCACACTAAAATAAATGCAGGACAAATCCATACACATCAACTGAACAGACAAATGAATGGATGCAGTAGCCTCCCTGCAGCCTTGTATTACACACAGTATACCGCACAAACATCATAAGAGGCCAAATTCGTCAAAAAACGAACCCAAAAAAACCCAAATTCCTCTGCCACCGCAGGACATATTTAACCAAAATTGAAAGCACACATACTAACTAAAATAATTCAACACATATTGGTCCCTCAGCAGCCGACCACTGTCGTCATCAGGGAAGATTGCCGGATTGTCCCAGTCCATGGCTGGTGGCACTCTGGGGGCCCTCTCCTTCCTCAGGCAGGCCACATTGTGAAGGACAGCACAAGCCACAGTAATATCACATGCCCTAACAGGGCTGACCCTTAATTTGTGAAGGCAGTGAAAGCGTGCCTTCAGGAGGCCAAAGGTCATTTCAACTCTGGTCCTGGCATGGGCATGGTTGTAGGCCTGCTGTGCTTCCTGGGGGTCTGTGAAAGGTGTCAGGAGAAAAGGCTGGCAGCCATACCCCCTGTCTCCCAGCAACACACCAGAGAATTCACCTGTCAACACAAAATCTCATCATTACTACCTCATAAACACAGTGATATTCTTGACACAGCCATGATGGTTATAAATAGGGGTTGTGTGGCTTACCTTGTGATAGGCACTGATAGATTTCAGAGGCCCGAAAGATTCTGGAGTCATGGACTGAGCCAGGCCATTTTGCCACAACATTGCTGATCACACAGTCAGCATTGCAGACCATCTGAAATCATAAGATGAGGAATATTACACCAATCAATGCACATCACTGGCAATGCAGAGTGTTCGTCAATGGACAATATCAAAAAGTTATGTTCACCTGAACATTAATGCTGTGAAAGGATTTCCTATTCACAAAATCGGCCTCATGGGCACCTGAGGGGGCTTTTATCCTTATGTGTGTGCAGTCCACTGCACCAATGACATTGGGGAAACCTGTCACACAAAGTAATGAGTATCCTACTATGTGTTAACAGTTGTCCTGTAATTTGTAGATCCTCTTACCTGCAATCCTATAGAACTCCTCTTTGATGTCACAGAGTCTTCTGTGGCCAGGGAAGGAGATGAAGACATCTGCTAATGCTTTGATAGCCAGACACACACTCCTTATTTTGCGGCAAATTGTGGCCTTGTTCAGCTGTTCTGCATCCCCCACTGAGTACAGGAAGGCTCCACTAGCAAAAAAGCGCAAGGCCACACAAACCATTTGCTCCACACTCAGTGCATGGCTCCGTGCAGTGCGGTGCTTAATCCTGGGACCCAGTAGTCTGCATAGATACCTGATGCCATCTGCAGAAAACCTGTATCTTTCATATAGATGGTCATCAGGGAAGGCCAGTGGGTCCAACCGGTCCCTGAAGACCCTTTCTCACCTGAAGGCTCTCCTCAGCACAAGTGCTTCTTCATCCACCACATCTCGCACGAATGGGCATGCCATTGTCAGAGCAGAAAGGAACACACAATTTTGGGCCTTCATATAGGCTAGTGGCCACACCTGGTGCTGGGGGGGGTGGGCAAAAGAGGGCGATGCCTTATAACGATGACTTGGTTGTACTGATTGCTGGGAAAATAAAAAAAACCTTAGAAAGATGCCACCGTCCTGTGTGCTCACAATAAGAGCTCATATGTCATGGCTCACTTGACTTTACGAGAATATACCTAATTTTTATTTTGAGCTGTGTCATCTTCTTGGAGCTGGGGGAGGAAAGAAAAATAATGATTAATACATTTGTGTTACAGTTAGCATACAGTGTACATTGAAGGCATATCTCACCTCCCTCTCAAGTTTTTTTATTTCAAGGTCCAGTTTCCTAATTGTCCTCTTTTTTATTTCGAACTCCAGTGCAAGATTTTCCATCTTTTTCTTCTTGTACTGAATGTCTATGTCTGCCAGTTCTATTTGGCATCGGAGGTGGTTGCCATACAACTTTCTGATAGCTTGTGAGCTCTGTGAACACAATACAATTAGCGCAGCTGGAATTTGGCAGGATGTGGTGTCCTTTTATTAATACGCACTATGTTGCCAGGCTGGTTTTCCCACTGTATAGCATCTGGGTCCTGTAAAAGAAATTAGATTTTTTGATTTTGATGAGGACTCCTCACCATTGTAGAGTAAATAGTACTTTCACAGTCTTAACATGATACCTCATGCCTTCTGGAATCCAGAGAGATGGTCTCCTCCTCATCATCGTCTCCATCATGTGCTGTTGCTGCTGCACTGGGGCCTTCACCCTATCACATTTAATCGGATTCATATTGAAGCTAGTAGACAAGACATGCCAGGCCTACAGTATGCCTTTGATGGAGTACTCACTGGATCAGCATCGTCTGGTGCTTGTGCTGGTGGCTCTAACAGGAACACAGTGCTGCCAGACACTGCAAGGCAATAGGTAAACCAAAGTCAGACAGTCCAAATTGATTCAATATGAATGTGGTTGTATCCCATGTAGAGATGGAAGGACATACCTTGAATGAAGCGGGTGGCATCTTGGGAGGAACCTATGCTCGTCTCTTTCCCCCCAGGGATCCCCTCTAAGACGGGCCTGCCTTTATTTAGCTCCAAGGCCATGTCCTCTGCTGGGGTAAGGTCAGCCTTTGGTGACCCACCACCCGTGCCTTGTCTGTGGGTATTCTTTTTCACTGCTAAAACAGTACAGACAATGTGTGAGCAGGCACCTTCTGGGTACAATATATGCTTGTGCTTTGTTAAATATTAGTCAGGGACCATACCATTCTGCAGAATGTTCTTGTATTTGATTTTGACCTGCTGCCATGTCCGTTTTGGCCCGTTCATGTTTAATCTACACACACACACACACACACACACACACACACACTTAATGGAGTCACACTGCAAAAAATTACTTGGTATTTTTGTCTTGTTTTCAGTAAAAATATCAAAAATTTTATCATAGCTTTATACAGTGTGATGGAGTTACTTTACACAATTTCACTCATATCTGCAGTGCATTTCAATAAAAAAAATTAACCGTTTCATAATTACAGTACAACTGCATTTTTGGAGATGTGAATTAAATATTTGAATTGTAATTGTGATGTTTCAGCGGAGCGGTGAGTGTGTAATTGTGCACTACTTACGCATTCAGGCGGTCTGCAATACTTTGCCACGCTTTTTCTCTTTGCTTTATCACTGTGGCGGTGTTGCCTTTCTTCTTAATTATATCTTTTACCTCCTCGTATGCCTCCATGAGGATTTGTGCTTCCGACGGGGAAAAGTACGCGGCTCTAGTTGCCATGGTAAATCAGTTAATCTGTGATCTGTGGCGGGGTCTATTTGAGTGAGCCGTGAGCGCGCACCTATCCAGGATTGGTTTCACCTGGCTTAATGAATCCGTGTCTGCTCATCCTGGCTTGGTCTTTGTGCAACCAATTAAGCCTGGACGCACATGTTTTGGCTTCATTGAGCTCAGCTGAGTCATTTATCCCGGATGTCTTAATTCTACTTTTGTGCAACAGGCCCCTGGATGAAAGCATTCTGTAGGCCTGGATGAAAACATTCTGTCGGCCTGGATGAAAACATTCTGTCGGCCTGGATGAAAACATTCTGTAGGCCTGGATAAAAAAACATTCTGTAGGCCTGGATAAAAACATTAAAGCATTCTGTAGGCCTGGATGAAAACATTCTGTAGGCCTGGATGAAAACATTCTGTAGGCCTGGATGAAAACATTCTGTAGGCCTGGATAAAAACATGAAAACATTCTGTAGACCTGGATGAAAACATTCTGTAGGCCTGGATGAAAACATTCTGTAGGCCTGGATAAAAACATTAAAGCATTCTGTAGGCCTGGATAAAAACATGAAAACATTCTGTAGCCCTGGATAAAAACATTTTGTAGGCCTTGATAAAAACATTAAAGCATTCTGTAGGCCTGGATAAAAACATGAAAACATTCTGTAGACCTGGATGAAAACATTCTGTAGGCCTGGATGAAAACATGAAAACATTCTGTAGGCCTGGATAAAAACATTTTGTAGGCCTTGATAAAAACATTAAAGCATTCTGTAGGCCTGGATGAAAACATTCTGTAGGCCTGGATGAAAACATTCTGTAGGCCTGGATGAAAACATTCTGTAGGCCTGGATGAAAACATTCTGTAGGCCTGGATGAAAGCATTCTGTAGGCCTGGATGAAAACATTCTGTCGGCCTGGATGAAAACATTCTGTAGGCCTGGATGAAAACATTCTGTAGGCCTGGATGAAAACATTCTGTAGGCCTGGATGAAAGCATTCTGTAGGCCTGGATGAAAACATTCTGTCGGCCTGGATGAAAACATTCTGTCGGCCTGGATGAAAACATTCTGTAGGCCTGGATAAAAAAACATTCTGTAGGACTGGATAAAAACATTAAAGCATTCTGTAGGCCTGGATGAAAACATTCTGTAGGCCTGGATGAAAACATTCTGTAGGCCTGGATGAAAACATTCTGTAGGCCTGGATGAAAACATTCTGTCGGCCTGGATGAAAACATTCTGTAGGCCTGGATGAAAACATTCTGTAGGCCTGGATGAAAGCATTCTGTAGGCCTGGATGAAAACATTCTGTCGGCCTGGATGAAAACTTTCTGTCGGCCTGGATGAAAACATTCTGTAGGCCTGGATAAAAAAACATTCTGTAGGCCTGGATAAAAACATTAAAGCATTCTGTAGGCCTGGATGAAAACATTCTGTAGGCCTGGATGAAAACATTCTGTCGGCCTGGATGAAAACATTCTGTAGGCCTGGATGAAAACATTCTGTAGGCCTGGATGAAAGCATTCTGTAGGCCTGGATGAAAGCATTCTGTAGGCCTGGATGAAAACATTCTGTCGGCCTGGATGAAAACATTCTGTCGGCCTGGATGAAAACATTCTGTAGGCCTGGATAAAAAAACATTCTGTAGGCCTGGATAAAAACATTAAAGCATTCTGTAGGCCTGGATGAAAACATTCTGTAGGCCTGGATGAAAACATTCTGTAGGCCTGGATGAAAACATTCTGTAGGCCTGGATGAAAACATTCTGTAGGCCTGGATAAAAACATTCTGTAGGCCTGGATGAAAACATGAAAACATTCTGTAGGCCTGGATGAAAACATGAAAACATTCTGTAGGCCTGGATGAAAACATGAAAACATTCTGTAGGCCTGGATGAAAACTTAAAAACATTCTGTAGGCCTGGATGAAAACATTCTGTAGGCCTGGATGAAAACATTCTGTAGGCCTGGATGAAAACATTCTGTAGGCCTGGATGAAAACATTCTGTAGGCCTGGATAAAAACATTTTGTAGGCCTTGATAAAAACATTAAAGCATTCTGTAGGCCTGGATAAAAACATGAAAACATTCTGTAGACCTGGATGAAAACATTCTGTAGGCCTGGATGAAAACATTCTGTAGGCCTGGATAAAAACATTAAAGCATTCTGTAGGCCTGGATAAAAACATGAAAACATTCTGTAGCCCTGGATAAAAACATTTTGTAGGCCTTGATAAAAACATTAAAGCATTCTGTAGGCCTGGATAAAAACATGAAAACATTCTGTAGACCTGGATGAAAACATTCTGTAGGCCTGGATGAAAACATTCTGTAGGCCTGGATGAAAACATGAAAACATTCTGTAGGCCTGGATAAAAACATTTTGTAGGTCTTGATAAAAACGTTAAAGCATTCTGTAGGCCTGGATGAAAACATAAAAACATTCTGTCGGCCTGGATGAAAACATTCTGTCGGCCTGGATGAAAACATTCTGTCGGCCTGGATGAAAACATTCTGTAGGCCTGGATAAAAAACATTCTGTAGGCCTGGATAAAAATATTAAAGCATTCTGTAGGCCTGGATGAAAACATTCTGTAGGCCTGGATGAAAACATTCTTTAGGCCTGGATAAAAACATTCTGTAGGCCTGGATGAAAACATGAAAACATTCTGTAGGCCTGGATGAAAACATTCTGTAGGCCTGGATGAAAACATGAAAACATTCTGTAGGCCTGGATAAGAACATGAAAACATTCTGTAGGCCTGGATGAAAACATAAAAACATTCTGTAGGCCTGGATGAAAACATAAAAACATTCTGTAGGCCTGGATGAAAACATTCTGTAGGCCTGGATGAAAACATTCTGTAGGCCTGGATAAAAACATTTTGTAGCCCTGGATAAAAACATTTTGTAGGCCTTGATAAAAACATTAAAGCATTCTGTAGGCCTGGATAAAAACATGAAAACATTCTGTAGACCTGGATGAAAACATTCTGTAGGCCTGGATGAAAACATTCTGTAGGCCTGGATGAAAACATTCTGTAGGCCTGGATAAAAACGTTCTCTAGGCCTGGATATAAAACATTCTGTCGGCCTGGATATAAAACATTCTGTAGGCCTGGATATAAAACATTCTGTAGGCCTGGATAAAAATATTAAAACATTCCTGGATGAAAACATTCTGTAGGCCTGGAAACAAAACATTCTCTAGGCCTGGATATAAAACATTCTCTAGGCCTGGATATAAAACATTCTGTAGGCCTGGATGAAAACATTCTGTAGGCCTGGATGAAAACATTCTGTAGGCCTGGATGAAAACATTAAAGCATTCTGTAGGCCTGGATGAAAACATTCTGTAGGCCTGGATGAAAACATTCTGTAGGCCTGGATAAAAACATTCTGTAGGCCTGGATGAAAACATGAAAACATTCTGTAGGCCTGGATAATAACATGAAAACATTCTGTAGGCCTGGATAAAAATATTAAAACATTCCTGGATGAAAACATTCTGTAGGCCTGGAAACAAAACATTCTCTAGGCCTGGATATAAAACATTCTCTAGGCCTGGATATAAAACATTCTGTAGGCCTGGATGAAAACATTCTGTAGGCCTGGATGAAAACATTCCGTAGGCCTGGATGAAAACATTAAAGCATTCTGTAGGCCTGGATGAAAACATTCTGTAGGCCTGGATGAAAACATTCTGTAGGCCTGGATAAAAACATTCTGTAGGCCTGGATGAAAACATGAAAACATTCTGTAGGCCTGGATAAAAACACGAAAACATTCTGTAGGCCTGGATAAGAACATGAAAACATTCTGTAGGCCTGGATAAGAACATGAAAACATTCTGTAGGCCTGGATAAAAAACATTTTGTAGGCCTTGATAAAAACATTAAAGCATTCTGTAGGCCTGGATGAAAATATTCTGTAGGCCTGGATGAAAACATTCTGTAGGTGCTGGATAAAAACATTCTGTAGGCCTGTATGAAAACATGAAAACATTCTGTAGGCCTGGATAAAAACATGAAAACATTCTGTAGGCCTGGATGAAAACATTCTGTAGGCCTGGATGAAAACATTCTGTAGGCCTGGATGAAAAACATTCTGTAGGCCTGGATAAAAAACATTCTGTAGGCCTGGATGAAAACATTCTGTAGGCCTGGATAAAAAACATTCTGTAGGCCTGGATAAAAACATTCTGTAGGCCTGGATAAAAACATTAAAGCATTCTGTAGGCCTGGATGAAAACATTCTGTAGGCCTGGATGAAAACATAAAAACATTCTGTAGGCCTGGATGAAAACATTCTGTAGGCCTGGATGAAAACATTCTGTAGGCCTGGATAAAAACATTCTGTAGGCCTGGATGAAAACATGAAAACATTATGTAGCCCTGGATGATAACATTCTGTAGGCCTGGATGAAAACATGAAAACATTCTGTAGGCCTGGATAAAAACATGAAAACATTCTGTAGGCCTTGATTAAAATATTCTGTAGGCCTGGATGAAAATATTCTGTAGGCCTGGATAAAAAACATTCTGTAGGCCTGGATGAAAACATAAAAACATTCTGTAGGCCTGGATGAAAACATTCTGTATGCCTGGATGAAAACATGAAAACATTCTGTAGGCCTGGATAAAAACATGAAAACATTCTGTATGCCTGGATGAAAACATGAAAACATTCTGTATGCCTGGATGAAAACATTCTGTAGGCCTGGAAAAAAACATGAAAACATTATGTAGGCCTGGATGAAAGCATTCTGTAGGCCTTGATGAAAACATTCTGTAGGCCTGGATGAAAACGTTCTCTAGGCCTGGATAAAAAACATTCTGTCGGCCTTGATAAAAACATAAAAACATTCTGTAGGCCTGGATAAAAGCATTAAAACATTCTGTAGGCCTGGATAAAAACATTAAAACATTCTGTATGCCTGGATAAAAGCATTAAAACATTCTGTAGGTCTGGATAAAAACATGAAAACATTCTGTAGGCCTTGATAAAAACATGAAAACATTCTGTAGGCCTTGATAAAAACATTATGTGGGCCTGGATAAAAACATTCTCTAGGCCTGGATGAAAACATTCTGTAGGTCTGGATGAAAACATTCTGTAGGCCTGGATGAAAACATGAAAACATTCTGTAGGCCTGGATAAAAACATTTTGTAGGTCTTGATAAAAACGTTAAAGCATTCTGTAGGCCTGGATGAAAACATAAAAACATTCTGTCGGCCTGGATGAAAACATTCTGTCGGCCTGGATGAAAACATTCTGTCGGCCTGGATGAAAACATTCTGTAGGCCTGGATAAAAAACATTCTGTAGGCCTGGATAAAAATATTAAAGCATTCTGTAGGCCTGGATGAAAACATTCTGTAGGCCTGGATGAAAACATTCTTTAGGCCTGGATAAAAACATTCTGTAGGCCTGGATGAAAACATGAAAACATTCTGTAGGCCTGGATGAAAACATTCTGTAGGCCTGGATGAAAACATGAAAACATTCTGTAGGCCTGGATAAGAACATGAAAACATTCTGTAGGCCTGGATGAAAACATAAAAACATTCTGTAGGCCTGGATGAAAACATAAAAACATTCTGTAGGCCTGGATGAAAACATTCTGTAGGCCTGGATGAAAACATTCTGTAGGCCTGGATAAAAACATTTTGTAGCCCTGGATAAAAACATTTTGTAGGCCTTGATAAAAACATTAAAGCATTCTGTAGGCCTGGATAAAAACATGAAAACATTCTGTAGACCTGGATGAAAACATTCTGTAGGCCTGGATGAAAACATTCTGTAGGCCTGGATGAAAACATTCTGTAGGCCTGGATAAAAACGTTCTCTAGGCCTGGATATAAAACATTCTGTCGGCCTGGATATAAAACATTCTGTAGGCCTGGATATAAAACATTCTGTAGGCCTGGATAAAAATATTAAAACATTCCTGGATGAAAACATTCTGTAGGCCTGGAAACAAAACATTCTCTAGGCCTGGATATAAAACATTCTCTAGGCCTGGATATAAAACATTCTGTAGGCCTGGATGAAAACATTCTGTAGGCCTGGATGAAAACATTCTGTAGGCCTGGATGAAAACATTAAAGCATTCTGTAGGCCTGGATGAAAACATTCTGTAGGCCTGGATGAAAACATTCTGTAGGCCTGGATAAAAACATTCTGTAGGCCTGGATGAAAACATGAAAACATTCTGTAGGCCTGGATAATAACATGAAAACATTCTGTAGGCCTGGATAAAAATATTAAAACATTCCTGGATGAAAACATTCTGTAGGCCTGGAAACAAAACATTCTCTAGGCCTGGATATAAAACATTCTCTAGGCCTGGATATAAAACATTCTGTAGGCCTGGATGAAAACATTCTGTAGGCCTGGATGAAAACATTCCGTAGGCCTGGATGAAAACATTAAAGCATTCTGTAGGCCTGGATGAAAACATTCTGTAGGCCTGGATGAAAACATTCTGTAGGCCTGGATAAAAACATTCTGTAGGCCTGGATGAAAACATGAAAACATTCTGTAGGCCTGGATAAAAACACGAAAACATTCTGTAGGCCTGGATAAGAACATGAAAACATTCTGTAGGCCTGGATAAGAACATGAAAACATTCTGTAGGCCTGGATAAAAAACATTTTGTAGGCCTTGATAAAAACATTAAAGCATTCTGTAGGCCTGGATGAAAATATTCTGTAGGCCTGGATGAAAACATTCTGTAGGTGCTGGATAAAAACATTCTGTAGGCCTGTATGAAAACATGAAAACATTCTGTAGGCCTGGATAAAAACATGAAAACATTCTGTAGGCCTGGATGAAAACATTCTGTAGGCCTGGATGAAAACATTCTGTAGGCCTGGATGAAAAACATTCTGTAGGCCTGGATAAAAAACATTCTGTAGGCCTGGATGAAAACATTCTGTAGGCCTGGATAAAAAACATTCTGTAGGCCTGGATAAAAACATTCTGTAGGCCTGGATAAAAACATTAAAGCATTCTGTAGGCCTGGATGAAAACATTCTGTAGGCCTGGATGAAAACATAAAAACATTCTGTAGGCCTGGATGAAAACATTCTGTAGGCCTGGATGAAAACATTCTGTAGGCCTGGATAAAAACATTCTGTAGGCCTGGATGAAAACATGAAAACATTATGTAGCCCTGGATGATAACATTCTGTAGGCCTGGATGAAAACATGAAAACATTCTGTAGGCCTGGATAAAAACATGAAAACATTCTGTAGGCCTTGATTAAAATATTCTGTAGGCCTGGATGAAAATATTCTGTAGGCCTGGATAAAAAACATTCTGTAGGCCTGGATGAAAACATAAAAACATTCTGTAGGCCTGGATGAAAACATTCTGTATGCCTGGATGAAAACATGAAAACATTCTGTAGGCCTGGATAAAAACATGAAAACATTCTGTATGCCTGGATGAAAACATGAAAACATTCTGTATGCCTGGATGAAAACATTCTGTAGGCCTGGAAAAAAACATGAAAACATTATGTAGGCCTGGATGAAAGCATTCTGTAGGCCTTGATGAAAACATTCTGTAGGCCTGGATGAAAACGTTCTCTAGGCCTGGATAAAAAACATTCTGTCGGCCTTGATAAAAACATAAAAACATTCTGTAGGCCTGGATAAAAGCATTAAAACATTCTGTAGGCCTGGATAAAAACATTAAAACATTCTGTATGCCTGGATAAAAGCATTAAAACATTCTGTAGGTCTGGATAAAAACATGAAAACATTCTGTAGGCCTTGATAAAAACATGAAAACATTCTGTAGGCCTTGATAAAAACATTATGTGGGCCTGGATAAAAACATTCTCTAGGCCTGGATGAAAACATTCTGTAGGTCTGGATAAAAACATTCTGTAGGTCTGGATAAAAACATGAAAACATTCTGTAGGCCTGGATAAAAACATTATGTAGGCCTGGATAAAAACATTCTGTAGGTCTGGATAAAAACATGAAAACATTCTGTAGGCCTGGATAAAAACATGAAATTCTGTAGGCCTGGATAAAAACATGAAATTCTGTAGGCCTGGATGAAAACATTCTCTAAGCCTGGATAAAAAACATTCTGTAGGCCTGGATAAAAACATGAAAACATTCTGTAGGCCTGGATAAAAACATGAAAACATTCTGTAGGCCTGGATAAAAACATGAAAACATTCTGTAGGCCTGGATGAAAACATTCTCTAAGCCTGGATAAAAAACATTCTGTAGGCCTGGATGAAAACATTCTCTAAGCCTGGATAAAAAAACATTCTGTAGGCCTGGATGAAAACATTCTGTAGGCCTGGATGAAAACATTCTCTAGGCCTGGATGAAAACATTCTCTAAGCCTGGATAAAAAACATTCTGTAGGCCTGGATGAAAACATTCTGTAGGCCTGGATAAAAACATGAAAACATTCTGTAGGCCTGAATGAAAACATGAAAACATTCTGTATAAGACACAAAGATAAGTCTGACCACTGCTGGCCCACCCTCCTCTCTTCCTTTCCTCCTGCAGTAGATGGATTGGAGTGTCTCCTCAGTTCAGAGTTTAGAGAAGCGTCCTCACTCTGCAGCTCCGTTCCGAAGACCCCTCTCCTCTATTGCTCCATTTTGATTGGTCCATCTCATAGCCAGCTTGTCTGTGATTGATTCCTCTCCTCCCCGAAGTGAATTTCTGATTGGTTGGTGTGTGTTCAACAGCAAAACCTGCTGACGATGGAGCAGATTGTGACGGTGGAGGAGACGCAGATTAAAGATAAGAAGTGCATCCTGCTGCGCATCAAAGGAGGGAAGCAGGTTGTCTTGCAGTGTGAGGTACGTAGGAAAACTACTAGATCTTTCTGTCTTGGTCTCTTTCACTGTCTCGGTCTCTATAAATGATTGTGCTAGTTGTAAGTTAGTCAAATGGAAGGTGTGTGTGTAATATGTGTGCTACCTGTCTGCAGAGTGACCCAGAGTTTGTCCAGTGGAAGAAGGAGCTGACCGAGGCGTTCACTGAGGCCCAGAAGCTGCTCCGTCGCGCTCCTAAGGTCATTGGGAAGGGACGGGCTGGGGGGGTGGAGCTCTCCAAACCTCCCCTCACACACCACAACAGCAACGGCCTGTAGGCTACACACCTGCACACACACACCGCATCTTATAACCTCATCCCCTATGACCCCGCCCCCCCTAGACACACACACACAAACATACAGTAACACCCCGCACTCTCGCCCTGGAGTGTGTATGGACCAAGCCGGCAGCCTCTCTCCTCTGAAAGCCAAAGCGTACCATGGGACCCTGGGATGAAGGGAAAGAGATGTGCATGTACCTAAAGCGGTCCAGAGTGTTTTCTCTCCTCCATCTCTCACTGTAGCCTCGGGGTAGACCCTTCTCAATGATGACACCCCAATGCACTGGCATTCCACCCAGTCAACCTGGCAGAGCAGCAGAAAGCAGCCCTGGAGTAGGAGACTGAAGACTAGGGCCCCTCTTCTCCTTGTCTCCCTCATTCCCCAGCCTCGTCTTGAGACTGGACCTGAGCCACACACACCTGCCAGCCACTCTCCACAGGATTATCTGACTGTAGTGTAGGGGCAGGAACTAAAGCAGGAGGTGAAGATCTGGACCAATGGCATCGCTTGGAGAGAGGGGGCTGGACCAATGACATTTCTCTCCTGTGGGCTCATACGGAGGGGAGGAGAGAAAAGCAGAAGGAGCATAGACCTGCTGGGACATACCAAGAGAATGGCAATGAACTGTGTGTGTTGCAGTGTGTGTGTACGTTATTGTCCTTGTGTGTACGCTATTGTCCCTGTGTGTACGCTATTGTCCCTGTGTGTACGTTATTGTCCCTGTGTGTACGTTATTGTCCCTGTGTGTACGTTATTGTCCCTGTGTGTACGTTATTGTCCCTGTGTGTACGTTATTGTCCCTGTGTGTACGCTATTGTCCCTGTGTGTGTATGCTATTGTTGCTGTGTGTGTATGCTATTGTTGCTGTGTGTGTATGCTATTGTTGCTGTGTGTGTATGCTATTGTCCCTGTGTGTTGCTGTGTGTGTACGCTATTGTCCCTGTGTGTTGCTGTGTGTGTACGCTATTGTCCCTGTGTGTTGCTGTGTGTGTATGCAATTGTTGCTGTGTGTGTACGCTATTGTCCCTGTGTGTTGCTGTGTGTGTACGCTATTGTCCCTGTGTGTTGCTGTGTGTGTACGCTATTGTCCTTGTGTGTTGCTGTGTGTAAGCTATTGTCCCTGTGTGTTGCTGTGTGTGTACGCTATTGTTGCTGTGTGTTGCTGTGTGTGTGTATGCTATTGTCCCTGTGTGTTGCTGTGTGTGTACGCTATTGTCCCTGTGTGTTGCTGTGTGTGTACGCTATTGTCCCTGTGTGTATGCTATTGTTGCTCTGTGTGTGTATGCTATTGTCCCTGTGTGTTGCTGTGTGTGTACGCTATTGTCCCTGTGTGTTGCTGTGTGTGTACGCTATTGTCCCTGTGTGTATGCTATTGTTGCTCTGTGTGTGTATGCTATTGTCCCTGTGTGTTGCTGTGTGTATACGCTATTGTCCCTGTGTGTTGCTGTGTGTGTATGCTATTGTTGCTGTGTGTGTATGCTATTGTTGCTGTGTGTTGCTGTGTATGTGTATGCTATTGTTGCTGTGTGTTGCTGTGTGTGTGTATGCTATTGTCCCTGTGTGTTGCTGTGTGTGTATGCTATTGTCCCTGTGTGTATGCTATTGTTGCTCTGTGTGTGTATGCTATTGTCCCTGTGTGTTGCTGTGTGTATACGCTATTGTCCCTGTGTGTTGCTGTGTGTGTATGCTATTGTTGCTGTGTGTGTATGCTATTGTTGCTGTGTGTGTATGCTATTGTTGCTGTGTGTGTATGCTATTGTTGCTGTGTGTGTATGTTATTGTTGCTGTGTGTGTATGCTATTGTTGCTGTGTGTGTATGCTATTGTTGCTGTGTGTGTATGCTATTGTTGCTGTGTGTGTATGCTATTGTTGCTGTGTGTGTATGCTATTGTTGCTGTGTGTGTACGCTATTGTTGCTGTGTGTGTACGCTATTGTCCCTGTGTGTTGCTGTGTGTGTACACTATTGTTGTTGTGTGTGTGTACGCTATTGTCCCTGTGTGTGTGTGCGTGCGTGTGTGTACGCTATTGTGCGTGTGTGTGTACGCTTTTCTCCCTGTGTGTGCGTGTGTGTGTGCGCGTGAACGCTATTGTCCCTGTGTGTGTGTGTATGCTATTGTCCCTGTGTGTGTGTATGCTATTGTCCCTGTATGTGTGTGTGTGTGTGTGTATATGCTATTGTCCGTGTGTGTGTGTATGCTATTGTCCGTGTGTGTGCATGCTATTGTCCCTGTGTGTGTGTATGCTATTGTCCGTGTGTGTGTGTGTGTATGCTATTGTCCGTGTGTGTGTGTGTGTGTGTGTGTGTGTATATGCTATTGTCCGTGTGTGTGTGTGTATGCTATTGTCCGTGTGTGTGTGTATGCTATTGTCCCTGTGTGTGTGTATGCTATTGTCCGTGTGTGTGTGTGTGTGTGTGTGTATGCTATTGTCCCTGTGTGTGTGTATGCTATTGTCCGTGTGTGTGTGTGTGTGTGTGTATGCTATTGTTGCTGTGTGTCCAGAGATGGGGCCATAGAGGTGGAAGCAGGTTGTTATTCCTTCAACAGAGAATGAAAAATGAGAGGAAGAAAGCTGCTTTGAATTTGGAAGAGACTTTTACCCTTTGTTCATGTCCTCCCTCCCTCCATCATTGAAGTGCATAATGTGCCAACGTCAATATTTACTTGAGTCACCTGAGCACCCAGGAGGACCCGTTTGAAAGCAGGCATCGCCCTCAGATACAGATCTCACTGGCACGGAACTCTTGTGACCATGGATAAACTTCCCCGATTGGCTCCTGTACAGCTGCTGGTAACCATGGAGACCGGGGAACGCTTGTACTCGTAACTATAGGAACAGGGGATGGTGTGTATGAAGGACACACCGTCAATCCGACAGAGACATAGATGGAGGAGGGATCTACTGACTGACTAGCAATCTTTATGGGCCACAGTATGTGTATATAGCCCAAGTCCTTCTCTGTATCTCCTGTATAAAACAGTACTACTCTACAATACATGTCTGTCTGTCCTCTTCTCTATGGGCATGTGGGGAGGGGGGGGGTCTGACAGCTTTCAATCAACTGGCAGTGTGCATACCTCAGTGGGTGTGTGTGTGTGCGCGCGCACGTGCATGCATCTGTGAACCTCTGAGGGCCAAATACTGTGCGATTGTATCAGGGCAGTCCTAATTTGTGTGTATGCCATAGTCTTGCAGCCATCCAGATGCAGATTTACACACACACATGCAGATTTACAGACAGACACACAGGAATGGTTGTATAGGGACGTCAGTGCAGAGAGAGTGGTGTTAGGTTGTTGACTCCACAAACCATCAGTTAGTTCACTTCAGGCTGGTTTGAACTTTCATATAAATAATTTCTGATTGTGACCCAGAATGCAGCTTTATGTTTCACAGTTTTAGGAGAACCAGCTGTGCTGCAGGCTGGAGTCATGACATCTTTAACTGAATGACATGAACGCACAGCTGGGAGATGTTTTAGAAAAGAGAGAGGAGGAAGAGGTGAAACAATTTGTTCACTCAATTGTAATTTCAGGGTTTTGTTTTTTCATGCAGTACAATGTTCCTTGTCTGTTATAACCATGCATTTCCTCAGCTGTGACCTGCATGTGGGGCTGGGGGGGGATATTCTTAGTAGCCTTTACAAGTCAGAGGGAAGTGATGTTGTTTTAGAGATACCTGTCACCTTTCATGGTGTCTTTTAATTGTTTTTAAACCAAATGAATGGGTTTAGTTTTTGTTGAAATGACTTTGTAGCACCTTTTTAAGCCAATGTGTTACTTACTTGATGTTCAATGTGCCAAATACCTGTTGCTGTTTGGCTGACTGTTCTGGACCAATGAATTCTCCTCTCTCAACTTTGACCCCTCACAGCACCAGCCTTTGGCCACACACACACACACTCAACCCCTGAATCTGAGGAATGTGTGTCTTTTAAAGGGTACAAAACGAACAACTGGTGCTGTGGAGCAGAGTGTGAGGAGAGGTGTTTCTCTGTCCTAGCATGGAGTGAGTCTGACTTTTGGCACCTTTACCTGTCACACACAGGGCTGGGTTGTAATGGGTTCAACTGGTGTGTGTGCGTGCTGCATTCAATCGCTTGTCAGTATGTTTATTTAGTGGAGATGTTTTTGTCAAACGCGCGCTAGATATTGAAAGAGGATGGCATATAGTAAGGATAAAAACTAACAAATTCAAGTATATATATAAATATATGTGTATATGAAATGACAAATGCTCTAGGATTATTTAAAAAGATGTAACGATGTAGATTTATGTTCAGATGACGATGGGCAGGGGAAGGGTTGGGATTTTGATGTATATTATCTGTTTGTGGTGAAGACATTGGCTCGGATCTTGCACATAAAGACTTTAGCTATTGAACCTGCGAGTTACCAGATGATTATTTTTGTTTGAATACCAGACTCTTGCTCTTTCATATTTATTGTGTTTTGGGGAAATGGCGCCTCCTGTCTACGAGCTCACACCAGACGTCTCGCTGTAGAAAACTGCTCCACACACATCACTCTTTTACATGTACCACAAATACTACTGGCTTTGGGTTACTCTTAAGATTGAGATTATGACGACAATGATCATTATTGATAATATTATTCAATAATAGTTATAAAAATTATTTTGTTTTAATGAATTTTGTTTTGTTTCCAAGACAGGTAGAGCATATGTGTTGGACTGCTTATATAAAACAGTTCAGAAATAAATAAAAACTTTTTTTCGTGTTGCTTTGTCTAAGTGTGATTTGTTGAGCCACTACAGTACACTACATACTATTGAAGTTGGTAGTTTACATACACCTTAGCCAAATACATTTAAACTCAGTTTTCATTTCATTCTAGTAAAAATTCTCTGTCTTACATCAGTTAGTATCACCACTTTATTTTAAGAATGTGAAATGTCGGAACAATAGTGTAGTGATTTATTTCAGCTTTTATTTCTTTCATCACATTCCCAGTGGGTAGGAGGTTTTTATACACTCAATTAGTACTTGGTAGTGTTGTCTTTAAATTGTTTTACTTGGGTCAAATGTTTCGGGTAGCCTTCTACAAGCTTCCCACAATAAATTGGGTGAATTTTGGCCGATTAATCTGACAGAGCTGGTGTAACTGAGTCAGGTTTATAGGCCTCCTTGCTCGCACACGCTTTTTCAGTTCTGCCCACACATTTTCTATGGGATTGAGGTCAGGGCTTTGTGATGGCCACTCCAATACCTTGACTTTGTTGTCCTTAAGCCATTTTGCCACAACTTTGGAATTATGCTTCATTGTCTGTTTGGAAGACCCATTTGCAACCAAGCTTTAACTTACTGACTGATGTCTTGAGATGTTGCTTCAATATATCCACATCATTTTCCATCCTCATCATGCCATCTATTTTATGAAGTGCACCAGTCCCTCCTGCAGGAAAGCACCCCCACAACATAATGCTGCCACCCCCATGCTTCACGGTTGGGATGGGTGTTCTTCGGCTTGCAAGCCTCCCCTCTTTTCTTCCAAACGATGGTCATTATGGCCAAACAGTTCTATTTTGTTTCATCAGACCAGAGGACATTTCTCCAAAAAGTATCTTTCTCCCCATGTGCAGTTGCAAACCGTAGTCTGGCTTTTTTATGTTGGTTTTGGAGCAGTGGCTTCTTCCTTGCTGAGCGACCTTTCAAGTTATGTCGATATAGGACTCGTTTTACTGTGGATATAGATACTTTTGTACCTGTTACCTCCAGCACCTTCACAAGGTCCTTTGCTGTTGTTCTGGGATTAATTTGCATTTTTTTGCACCAAAGTACGTTCATCTCTAGGAGACAGAACACGTCAACTTCCTGAGCGGTATGACGGCTGCGTGGTCCCATGGTGTTTATACTTGCGTACTATTGTTTGCACAGATGAACGTGGTACCTTCAGGCGTTTGGAAATTGCTCCCAAGGATGAAACAGACTTGTGGAGGTCTACAATTGTTTTTCTGAGGTCTTGGATGATTTCTTTTGATTTTCCCATGATGTCAAGCAAAGAGGCACTGAGTTTGAAGGTAGGCCTTGAAATACATCCACAGGTACACCTCCAATTGACTCAAATTATTTTAAATTAGCCTATCAGAAGCTTCTAAAGCCATGACATTTTCTGGAATTTTCCAAATTCTGTTTAAAGGCACAGTCAACTTAGTGAATGGCAAATTCTGACCCACTGGAATTGTGATACAGTGAATTATAAATGAAATAATCTGTCTGTAAACAATTGTTGGAAAAATGTATTGTGTCATGCACACAGTAGATGTCCTAACCGACTTGCCAAAACTATAATTTGTGGAGTGGTTGAAAAACAAGTTTTAATGACTCCAACCTAAGTGCATGTAAACTTCTGACTTCAACTGTACTTTATAACGATATCAAGGGCAAGTTAAGACTTGCTATTAAGAATTGCTATTTCAGCCTCACCTGTTGCTGACCGCTGTATAAAATCGAGCACACAGCCATGCAATGTCCATAGACAGACATTGGCATTAAAATTGCCATACTGAAGAGCTCAGTGACTTTCAACGTGGCACCGTCTAAGGATGCCACCTTCCCAAAAAGTAAGTTTGTCAAATGTCTGCCCTGCTAGAGCTGCCCCGGTGAAGGGCTGTTATTGTGAAGTGGAAATGTCCAGGAGCAACAATGGCTCAGCCGCGAAGAGGTAGGTCACACAAGCTCATATAATGGGACCGTCGAGTGCTGTAGCGCGTAAAAATTGTCTGTCCTTGGTTGCAACACTCACTACAGAGTTCCAAACTGTCTCTGGATGCAACGTCAGCACAATGACTTAATGAAATGGGTTGCCATGATCAAGCAGCCACACAAGCCTAAGATCACAATGCTAAGCTTCGGCTAGAGTGGTGTAAAGCTTGCCGCCATTGGACTCTGGAGCAGTGGAAACGCGTTCTCTGTAGTGATGAATCACGCTCCACCATTCTAGATGATTCTGTGCTTCCAACTTTGTGGCAACAGTTTGGGGAATGCCCTCTCCTGTTTCAGCATGACAATGCCCCTGTGCACAAAGTGAGGTCCATACAGAAATTGTTTTTTTCGAGATCGGTGTGGAAGAAATTGACTGGCCTGCACAGAGCCCTGACCTCAACCCCATCGAACACCTTTGGGATCAATTGAAACACCTACTGCGAGCCGGTGCCCGACCTCAATGCTGTTGTGGCTGAATGGAAGCAAGTCCCTACAGCAATGTTCCAACATCTAGTGGAAAGCATTCCCAGAAGAGTGGAGGCTGTTATAGCAGCAAAGGGGGGACCAACTACATATTAATGCCCATGATTTTGAAGTGAGATGTTAGACGAGCAGGTGTTATGTGGTGTAGCTCTTTTAATGTGCTCATGTTCAAGCAATCTGACAATTTTTCAATAACATCCAGCTACTGAATAAGTATGAATAAATGTACCCCTGTTTTATAACACATTTAATGTAAAAACTTGGAGAAGTACCAGACACTGAACTATTGATACCATAATAGTTGATGTGCTCTCCTGAAACCTGTTCTGCACACTGTGCCCAAGAGGGAGCTGGTGGATTCTTGGGATAGGTCAGTGCTTCCAGTCCTTTTTCCTCCCCTGTCCCCACCTCTTCTGTCCCCCTCACTCCTCTCTTAACTTCACCTAGCTCCTCATCCTGAAGTTCAGTTTGGCTGAAACAGGGTGCACTGGGACATGGAACGTGATGTGACCAGGCGAGGAAGTAGCACCCCTCTCAGATGGAACAGTACATCATGGACATTATTCAGGAACATACAACATGTCTTCCATAAAATATATGTTCACATTTTCAAACTAGTTTTCATTGGGATGCAGATGAAGGACATATGGGGATTTTATCAAAGCAAGCAAACACTAACAGTACATTCAGAAAGTATTCAGACCCTTTCACTTTTTCCACATTTTGTTACATTACAGCCTTATTCTAATATTGATTACATTGTTATTTTTTTCTCACCAATCTATACACAATACCCCAGAATGACAAAACAAAAACATGTTTGTGGAAATTTGAGCAAATTGAAATAAGGCATTTACATTGGTATTCAGACCCTTTACTCAGTACTTTGTTGAAGCACCTTTGGCAGCGATTACTCTTCTTGGTTATGACGCTACAAGCTTGGCAAACCTGTATTTTGGGAGTTCCTCCCATTCTTCTCTGCAGATCCTCTCAAAATCTGTCAGGTTGGATGGGGAGCATCGTTGCACAGCTATTACATCTCTCCAGAGATGTTCGATCAGGTTTAAGTCCAGGCTCTGGCTGGGCCACTCAAGGACATTCAGAGACTTGTCCCCAAGCCACTCCTGCCTTGTCTTGGCTGTGTGCTTAGGGTTGTTGTCCTGTTGGAAGGTGTGTAGATTGATTAGTAAAAAAATATATAATCAATCCAGTTTAGAATAAGACTGTAACGTAAAAAATGTGGAAAAATTGAAGGGGTCTGAACACTTTCCGAATGCACTGTATGCATGTGAAAACTCAGAATTATAAATCATCACACCACGTGCTTGACATATGTCACTTTATTCTGTGCCATCGGCTTTGAACGAGGCACCCAACTCATCCCTGGAGGCAGCCCGCATATAAAACGAATGCAATTACTTTCACTCCTCCCTGGTGAACTCGGCCATTTTAATCCAATCCTCTGTCTTGCTTTATGAGGCTCTTCCTCTCTCAGCTGTAGCTGTCAGTCAGGTTAGAACGGTTTTGACTAGATGGGATACAGTTTATGTCAGAATTGGCCAGAATTGACTTTCCGCATCAGGTTAGGACAATTTACGCAGCAGGCTAGGAGAATTAGATTAAAGTTTGCAAAAGGGTAAGGATTAACGTAACCCAATTCAGAGATACATGGCTTTTTCTAGCAGTTGCTATGGAATGGGCTTTGGGCTTAGAGTTTGTGTGTGTGTTTGTTTCAGTCTAACAACATCAACAGCAATCCATCACTCTTATGTCCAAATCCCAATAGCCAATACATTCATTCCAGCTTTCCACTCTCTCACCTCAGTCTCTATATGCCATTTATCCGTTGGCTTGTTTAGACCTGAAGTCTAAACCTTAGACAAATGAAGATGCAGGAAGCCTTAGTTTGCTACAGCATCCTCTTTTACCCATTGCTTTGCCCCAACTCTATTCTCTCTCTCACCTCTCACTCTTTCTCTCTTTCTTTCTCTGTCCCCTCTCTCCCCTGTCATTTGCTAAAATCCAGTTCTCCTAACAGGGTAGTATCCCCTACCACCTCCCCCAGTCCCACTATATTTATAGCTCAATCTGGTGGCAAGCCAGCTGCCTCCCTTATCTGTGTGTGTGTGTCATAATAATAGAACTGTGTGTGTGTGTGTGTGTGTGTGTGTGTGTGTGTGTGTGTGTGTGTGTGTGTGTGTGTGTGTGTGTGTGTGTGTGTGTGTGTGTGTGTGTGTGTGTGTGTGTGTGTGTGTGTGTGTGTGTGTGATGGCTGAGATGGCTGTCTGTGTCACTCTATTTCTGACTGCATTGCTGGGACCCCCATTCGGCTTGTCTGACTATGTGTGTCGGTGTGTGTTTCTGTTTGACAGTGGGACAGTGAGCCTCTCTCTTTGGCCTCACAAGATTCGGATTATAAAGCAGTACATTTGGAGTTCCTGCGTTGAGTATTAGCCATCATAAGGTAGGTGAACTTTGAGTTTAGTGTGTATTTGTGTGAAATGTCAGAGAATATAAGACAGAGACAGAGTTTGTTCTCATTACTTTGTTTCTAGAGCCCTGGGTGGATCTTTGTACTGAGGGACAGTTAGGGGAGAGAGGGTTAAGGGAAAAGGAGAGAGAGGATGGGGTAAAAGAGACAAAGAAGTGCTGGGTAGGGTAGAGAGAGAGGACGGGTAGGGGAAAGAGGGTAGGGGAAAGAGGGTAGGGGAGAGAGGTAGGAGAAAGAGAGTGTGGAGAGGAGGGGTAGTGGAAAGTGGAGAGGGTAGGGTAGGGTAGAGGGGTAGAGGAGAGGGCAGGGTAAAGGTAGAGAAGAGGACAGGGTAGAGGGGTAGAGGAGAGGACAGGGTAGAGGTAGAGAAGAGGACAGGGTAGAGGGGTAGAGGAGAGGACAGGGTAGAGGGGTAGAGGAGAGGGCAGGGTAGAGGGGTAGAGGAGAGGACTGGGTAGAGGTAGAGGAGAGGACAGGGTAGAGGTAGAGGAGAGGACAGGGTAGAGGTAGAGAAGAGGACAGGGTAGAGGGGTAGAGGAGAGGACAGGGTAGAGGGGTAGAGGAGAGGGCAGGGTAGAGGGGTAGAGGAGAGGACAGGGTAGAGGGGTAGAGGAGAGGGCAGGGTAGAAGTAGAGGAGAGGACAGGGTAGAGGTAGAGAAGAGGACAGGATAGAGGAGAGGACAGGGTAGAGGTAGAGGAGAGGACAGGGTAGAGGTAGAGGAGAGGACAGGGTAGAGGGGTAGAGGAGAGGACAGGGTAGAGGGGTAGAGGAGAGGACAGGGTAGAGGTAGAGAAGAGGACAGGGTAGAGGGGTAGAGGAGAGGACAGGGTAGAGGTAGAGAAGAGGACAGGGTAGAGGGGTAGAGGAGAGGACAGGGTAGAGGGGTAGAGGAGAGGGCAGGGTAGAGGGGTAGAGGAGAGGACAGGGTAGAGGGGGAGAGGGGTAGAGGAGAGGACAGGGTAGAGGGGTAGAGGAGAGGGTAGGGCATAAGGGTAGAGGAGAGGGCAGGGTAAAGGGGTAAAGAAGAGGACAGGGTAGAGGGGTAGAGGAGAAGACAGGGTAGAGGGGTAGAGGAGAGGACAGGGTAGAGGGGTAGAGGAGAGGACAGGGTAGAGGGGTAGAGGAGAGGACAGGGTGGAGGGGTAGAGGAGAGGACAGGGTAGAGGGGTAGAGGAGAGGACAGGGTGGAGGGGTAGAGGAGAGGACAGGGTAGAGGGGTAGAGAAGATGACAGGGTAGAGGGGTAGAGGAGAGGGCAGGGTAAAGGGGTAGAGAAGAGGACAGGGTAGAGGGGTAGAGGAGAGGACAGGGTAGAGGGGTAGAGGAGAGGACAGGGTAGAGAAGAGGACAGGGTAGAGGGGTAGAGGAGATGGGTAGGGTGGAGGGGTAGAGGAGATGACAGGGTAGAGGAGAGGACATGGTAGAGGGGTAAAGTAGAGGACAGGGTAGAGGGATAGAGGGGTAGAGTAGAGGACAAGGTTGAGAGGTAGAAGAGAGGCGTAGGGTGGAGGGGTAGAGGAGAGGACAAGGTAGAGGGTTAGAGGTGAGGGGTAGGGTGGAGGGGTAGAGGAGAGGACAAGGTAGAGGGGTAGAGGTGAGAGGTAGGGTGGAGGGGTAGAGGAGAGGACAGGGTAGAGGGTTAGAGGTGAGGGGTAGGGTGGAGGGGTAGAGGATAGGACAGGGTAGAGGGTTAGAGGTGAGGGGTAGGGTGGAGGGGTAGAGGATAGGACAAGGTAGAGGGGTAGAGGAGAGAGGTAGGGTGGAGGGGTAGAAGAGAGGCGTAGGGTGTAGGGGTAGGGGATAGGACAAGGTAGAGGAGAGGGGTAGGGTGGAGGGGTAGAGGATAGGACAGGGTAGAGGGTTAGAGGTGAGGGGTAGGGTGGAGGGGTAGAGGATAGGACAAGGTAGAGGGTTAGAGGTGAGGGGTAGGGTGGAGGGGTAGAGGATAGGACAGGGTAGAGGGTTAGAGGGGTAGAGGAGAGGGGTAGAGGAGAGGGGTAGGGTGGAGGGGTAGAGGGGTAGAGGAGAGAGGTAGGGTGGAGGCGTAGAGGAGAGGACAAGGTAGAGGGGTAGAGGAGAGAGGTAGGGTGGAGGCGTAGAGGAGAGGACAAGGTAGAGGGCCTGGTATACAGGAGTTGCCTGAAAGTGTGACTGCTGTCAAAGACAGCATATAACAGTTCCTCATATAGGATGGGTTATGTCATGTTATATCAAGTTGACAGGGTTGTCACTATTGATTTGGTGGATCACAAGAAAATTGGAGTCGCTTCAGGTGGGAGATAAAAGTTTGGAAACCGGCGGAATTGAGCCACCGTTCGCGGAAACATGCCATGGACACAGCATCATGGCTGAACAGATCTGACAAAGTTAAAACAGTTGCTTACATATCACCCAGAAATGTGTTGTGGTGAATCAACAGGTGAACACTGAAGTAAAAATATATATTAATCTGTCTGTCTGTCTGTCTGTCTGTCTGTCTTTCTGTCTTTCTGTCTTTCTTTCTTTCTTTCTTTCTTTCTTTCATAATGTCGTATGTTTTACCCCAACACCACTTTCCATCAGTTTGTATAGCAGACCCTCATGCCAAATTGAGTCGAAGGCTTGCAATACCCAATATTTTCATAAAATCTACAGGTCTGTTTGTTTGTTCACAACTGCTGGTGCTCCAGACAAGAGCTGGAGGTAGTGGATGTGTCTGTAAGGGCCAGGGCCCAGATTCAAAAAACACTTCTTTCGCAAAAACTTAAGAAGCTTCCTAAGAAAAAAAAGCACAAAGATAAGATAGTTCTTAATTGTAATTCCTCAACAATATCTTTAGATTTAGTGATTTCTTACAAACTTTTCAAATAAATTTATTTAAATGTTCTTAAAATGTTTGTTGCTAGGCAACCGTTTTAGCTAGCTATCTAGCTAGCAATGGAAATCATGTTATGGAAATATGGCATGCTATGACGGTGCCACGTTGAAAGTCACTGAGGTCTTCAGTAAGGCCATTCTACTGCCAATGTTTGGAGATTACATGGTTGTGTGCTCGATTGTATACACTTGTAAGTAACAGGTGTGGCTGAAATAGCCCGAATCCACTAATTTGAAGGGATGTCCACATACTTTTGTATATAAAGTGTATCTTTCAATGTATACTTTATCCATCCCCATCTCTTTCTCTCTCTCCATCTTCCCTCTGTCTTTGCTTTGCCTGTTTCTCTCCATCCCTATACTCGTAGAAAAAAGGGTTCCAAAAGGGTTTTTCAGCTGTCTGCATAGGAGAACCCTTATTGGGTCCAGGTAGAACCCTTTTGGCTTCCATGTAGAACCCTCTGTGGAAAGGGTTCTACATGGAACCGATAAGGGTTCTACCTGGAACTAAAAGGTTTCTACCTGGAAACAAAAAGGGTTTTGCAAATGGTTCTGCTATGGGGACAGCCAAAGAACCATTTTAGGTTGTAGGTATAAAAATAAAATTGAAGAGTGAATTTCCCTCTTTCTTCTCTGCCTATCTTTCTCCCTCTCTATTTTTTCCCTCTCTCCATCCCTCTTTCTCTCATTCCTGTTTCTATTCATCCCAGGTTCACAGTGTCACCGTTTATGTGTTGACCCACCCCCACTCTGACATCACATCACGCTGACCTCTGACTGTTTGACCCCTCACCCCTGACTCCTCCCCCAGCAGCCGTTGCCATGGCGCTTTCCTCACGCTTAAAGCTCTGGGAGCAGAAGGGAGGTGCAGAGATGATGTGGCATGAGGCATTTGTGTCCTAGAATAGTCTGGAATGGTCTTCACTCTGTTTGTGTTCTAGTTGTGTGTTCCCTTAATGTGTGTTCTAATGAGTCATGTTGAAGATGTTTGTAGTCTAGAATTATCAGCCTGTGTGATCTGGATTAGTTGTTCTATGTGTGGGCTACCGTATGTCCCACACACTGCTTTGCATCTCCCATCTGCAAATACAACCACTCCTGTGTGTACATACAGTAACCACAGCATCACACAAACCCTACCTTCCTTCCTTCCTTACTCACTCACTCACTCACTCACTCACTCACTCACTCACTCACTCACTCACTCACTCGCTCGCTCAATTAGTAATTTAATTCACTCCTCTATTACCAATCCCAATGTCATTCTTATGTCTCTATATGTTAGCATTATGGACCAGTAACATATTTTGACCACATCTGAGCAGAGGACAGGAGAGAGAGGAGAGCTGTCTTACTGACCTTTCTGTCCTCCTGTCTCCACAGTAACAGCAGGTTAAATCTAATCTGATCATTACCTCTGGTGGTATTAATAGACCAGTAATGAACTAGTCATTCACTAGTTGTTAAGTAGTTACACACTGTTGATACAATCTGTGTCTGTAATTCACACCTGTTTGTAGCCAATAGGAAACTCTGTGAACTCAACTGATCTGCAGTCCTCAAAGTAGATGATATTTGCTGTTCCACACTAGCATGTGTTTGTGTGTGTGTATAAGTGTGAAAGTGTGTGAGCTATCCTGCTATCACAGTATATTGCTGTTGAGCCTGTGCTGAGCGTAGACTGCATTGCATCTATTTCTAACAGTATATCTGACTCTGCATAGAAGCATTGGTCTGTGGCCCTGTTCAAATTACATTAACTGTCAAATATAGGTTAAAATACATACTGTGAAAATACATCCCCTTTTCTACAAGGATCAAAGGATGAATGTGTACATTTGTATTTGAACAAGGCCTGTGTCTGTCATATCAGTCTTACCCTCTCCATCCCTCCATTCCACTCTACAGATAAAGGAGAAGAAGGAAGAGCCCACCTCTCCTCCGCCTCCTCTGTCAGCCCTACCGGGAGGCTTCCTCAAACAGCTGGTCAGAGAGACAGAGAAGGAGACCAAACAAAAAGAACCTGAGGTCAAAGAAGAGAAGGTGGTAAGAGAAAGAGATGAAGGGGTGAAAGAGAGTGGAATTAAAGGATGGGGATGGAGAGAGTGAGAGGGTAGAAGAGCAGAAGATAGAAAGGGATAGAGGGAAGGGTGGAGTTAGAACGCGAGAGAGACAATTGGAAAGGAATAACCTGTTTCTTCCGAGGGTCGATAGCAAGTCAGCCAATGGTGAAGTAAAGGCAGGAGGGTGCTTTGTGTTTTTTACTTACCGTGGTGGTGTCCATCTTGTATCTTTCCAGCACAGTAAACTGAGTGACAACCTGGTGCAGCAGTTCCTCCTACCAGACCAGACTCCACCAATCCTGGAAGCTGAGATGGCACTACGTAATGAGCATTTGGTCAATGGAGAGCGAGGCCGCCACTCCAACCAATCAGATCTCAAGACCTCCTCGCCCCCGCAAATAATTTCCCCCGAAATCAAGAGCCCACCCTTGGGGGACACAGCCAAAAAGGAAGTGACCTCAGAGCCACAGAAACAGGAAATGACAACAGAGCAGCTGAAGCAAAAACAAGAAGTTATATCAGAGCTGCAGGGGCAGGAAGTGAAGTCAGGGAAAGAGAAGGTGACAAATGATGCCAAAAAGCCAAAGATGGAAGGAAAGAAAGAGATGCAGAAAGCGGAGAAGAAAGAGGGAGTGATCGAAGAGAGACTGGAGCCTGCGGGGCAACAAGCAGACACCACCTCAACACAACACAAGAGGAAAGAGGTATGATGTCACGTGGTCCTATCTACCGTGGATATCTACTGTGCATACCATATATATACACACACACACACACACACACACACACACACACACACACACACACACACACACACACACACACACACACACACACACACACACACACACCCTTACATACTTGCTCCACTGGGGCGTCGTAAAAGGAACACGTCAAAGCCTGCTTACTCCCTGGTTACATTGAAAACAATGTAGCAGGCCTGTTAGGCATACACATGCGCACTGACAGACACATACAGACATGTACACAGACACACACATGCGCATTGTCAGACATGCACACAGACACACTGGAACCTCGACTTACTCACAGAACACACACACACTGCATGCCATAGAATACACATAGGATTTAGCATCTCTCACTTTCTTTCTCTCTCTCTCTCTCCCTCTCTCTCTCTGTCTCTGTCTCTTTCTCTGTCTCTCTCTCTGTCTCTCTCTCTGTCTCTCTCACTGTCTCTCTCTGTCTCTGTCTCTCTCTCTCTGTCTCTCTCTCTGTCTCTCTCTCTGTCTCTCTCCCTCTGTCTCTCTCTGTCTCTCTCTCCCTGTCTCTCTCTCTCTGTCTCTCTCTCTCTCTCTCTCCGTGTCTCTCTGTCTCTGTCTGCCTCTGTCTCTCTCTCTCTGTCTCTCTCTCTCTCTCTCTGTCTCTCTCTCTCTCTCTCTCTGTCTCTCTCTCTCTCTCTCTGTCTCTCTCTCTCTCCGTCTCTCTCTCTCTCGCTCTCTGTCTCTGTCTGTCTCCGTCTCTCTCTCTCTCGCTCTCTCTCTTTCTGTCTCTCTGTCTCTCTCTCTGTCTCTCTCTCTGTCTCTCTCTCCCTCTCTCTCTCTCTCTGTCTCTCTCTCCCTGTCTCTCTCTCTCTCTCTCTCTCTCTCTCTCTCTATATATATATATCTGTCTCTCTCTATCTCTCTCTCTGTCTCTATATCTGTCTCTCTCTCTCTCTCTCTCTCTCTCTCTGTCTCTCTCTCTGTCTCGCTCTCTGTCTCTGTCTCTGTCTCTGTCTCTGTCTCTGTCTCTCTCTCTCTCTCTCTCTCTCTCTCTCTCTTTCTCTCTCTCAGGTGAGGGATGTGTGGTATGAGATTGGCACTGTGTGGTACGTCCACAAGGAGGGCTTCTCCCTAGGTAAGTGGTGGTAATGTAGTGTAATGGTGATGCAGTGTGGTAGACTGCTGTGTGTTCTGAGGTATTGGGTTGCATTGGTTGTGTATTAATAGTACCTTGCTTTACCACTGTCCTCCTGTATCCAACCCTTCATACTGCGGGAGACATTTTGACAGCTACTAGTATCCTGACATAATGTATACTATATACTGATGTACTATACCAATAGTATTTGATGTACTATAGCAGTATTTTGATGTACTCTACTGTAGTTTACTGTAGAATATCTAGCCACTCAGCATTAATCCTATTAGTTTTTCATACGCCCACATATACACACACGCATATACTGATACACACACACACTCACACTGGTGATCAAAGATTAGGGATGCATATCAAATGTTAAGCCCCTGGTACATAAACCCTGCCGGGTAATCCCTGTATAGCTGTGCTGTGGAAGTAATAGTGAGAATATTACTGGGAATACAGACTAGAGCCACAACCAGGAAACCCACTAAGACTTCATCTCTCTCCACAAAAACAACAACAACGATAAATCCTGTGGGGACAAATGTACAGTGCTTACTGTAGTGTTAACAGTGTTTACTGTAGTGTTAACAATATTTACTGTAGAAGACTGCATCCCTTGTACTATCTAGGTTTCCATCCAATTTGCAACCGATTTTCATACGAATATTATAAAATCTGCCTAAGAAAATATGTGCATTTTTCCACCAGATTTTGTTTCCATCAAAACGGACTTGTGCGGATTAAAGGCTATGCGTGATGACGTAGTGCACCTAAAAAACACTTTTGCGCTAAAGTTATGATGTACTGAATAAAAAACATGAATTCATTGTGTTTCCATAGCATTTTCCACTCAATCGATGGTTTTTCACACAAACCGTTGCAATAAATGGCAAAAATGATCAGTCTGGTTTTTGCTCATGTTCTCTAGACAACAGTTTGCTGATAAAGATGACAGGTTATATGTTGAGATGGATAAGAGCAAGATCATTCTTATTTGTTAATTGGCAGCTAAGTGAACCATCATCATGTCACTAGCATACAAATGAAGACCCATGATATTTATTGGAAAGGAACATCAAGCTTGTCACTGTGCACTTTCACCACCCTGTGAAGTTCATTATAACTTATTCCATCTATAGCCTAATAAACTGTGCATGCTTTTTGAAGTTGTAGTGGGAGGACAACACAACATGCACTACATGACCAAACGTATGTGGACACCTGACGTCGAACATTGCATTCCAAAATCATGGAGTTGATCCCCCCTTTGCTTCTATAAAAACCTCCACTCTTCTGGGAAGGCATTCCACTATATGTTGGAACATTGCTGCGGGGACTTGCTTCCATTCAGCCACAAGAGCATTAGTGAGGTTGGACACTGATGTTGGGTGATTAGCCCTGGCTCGCAGTCGGCGTTCCAATTCATCCCAACGGTGTTCGATAGGATGGAGGTCAGGGCTCTGTGCAGGCCAGTCAAGTTCTTCCACACTGACCTCGACAAAGCATTTCTGTATGGACCTCGCTTTGTGCACAGGGGCATTGTCATGCTGAAACAGAAAAGGGCCTTCCCCAAACTGTTGCCACAAAGTTGGAAGCACAGAATCGTCTAGAATGTCATTCTATCTATGCTGTAGCATTAAGATTTCCCTTCACTGGAACTCAGTGGTGGAAAAAGTACCCAATTGTCATACTTGAGTAAAAGTAAAGATACCTTAATAGAAAATGACTCAATTAAAAGTGAAATATACCTTAGTATCAGCAATAAATGTAATTGCTAAAATATACTTAAGTATCCTTATATTAAGCAAACCAGACTGCGGCTTTTTCATTTTTGAATTTTTGAATTTATTTACGGATAGCCAGGGGAACACTCCAACACACAGACATAATTTACAAATGAATCATGTGTTTAGTGAGTCCGCCAGATTAGATGCTGTAGGGATGACCAGGAATGTGTGTGAATTAGATGACAATTTTCCTGTTTTGCTAAGCATTCAAAATGTACTTTTGGGTGTCAGGGAAAATGTACAGAGTAAAAAGTACAACATTTTCTTTAGGAATGTAGTGAAATAAAAGCTGCCAAAAATATAAATAGCAAAGTAAAATACCCTTACCCCCAAAAACTACTCAAGTAGTACTTTCAAGTATTTTTACTTAGTTACAGCAGTGGTGTAAAGTACTTAAGGATCCTAGCCTGAACCATGAAAAACAACCCCAGACCATTATTCCTCCTCCACCAAACTTTACAGTTGGCACTATGCATTCGAGCAGGTAGCGTTTTCCTGGCATCCACCAAACCCAGATTTGTCCGTCGGCCTGCCAGATGGTGAAGCGTGATTCATCACTCCAGAGAACGTGTTTCCACTGCTCCAGAATCCAATGGCGGAGAGCTTTACACCACTTCAGCCGACGCTTGGCATTGCGCATGGTGATCTTAGGCTTGTGTGCGGCTGCTCGGCCATGGAAACCCATTTGATGATGCTCCCAACGAACAGTTCATATGCTGAAGTTGCTTCCAGAGGCAGTTTGTAGTGTTGCAACTGAGGACAGATGATTTTTACGCGGCACTCGCGGTCCCGTTCTGTGAGCTTGTGTGGCCTGCCACTTCACGGCTGAGCCATTGTTGCTCCTAGACATTTCCACTTCACAATAACAGCACTTACAGTTGACCGGGGCAACTCTAGCAGGGCAGAAATTTGACAAACTGACTTGTTGGAATAGTGGCACCTTATTACTGTGGCATCCAATGACAATAAGGCCATTCTACTGCCAATGTTTGTCTATGGAGATTACATGGTGGTGTGCTCGATTTTACACACCTGTCAGAAACGGGTGTGGCTGAAATAGACAAATCCACTAATTTGAAGGGGTGTCCGCATACTTTTGTAGTGTTTCTTTCCATGTGTGACTTCAAATTTATCTCCATATGATGGTTATTCTATCAACAATTGGGCAAGAAATCATTTCCAAACGCAATTTGTTGCATAATTAATTTTACAGACACTGAAAGATCCCACAAAGTCGAACAAACAAATTGTCTGTCGACATTTCTGAAATTGTTCCAACACTTCCTGTTTCCATCACAGATTTCGTGCTTTTAAAAAAATACAGTGTGGCCTTACTTGCCAAAAAATCTGTGGATGGATTTGTCCTGAGACTTCCCAGTGGTAGGTTTATACTGAGCTTTTCTGTGATTGGTGGGTTCTGTATCCCAGCCACTCAGCTGAAGCCAGACGAAGGAACCCCAGATCTCCCAGCAGGCTTAGTGAGAGTCAGAATGGAGACAGATGGAACACTGCATGATGTCATGGAGCACGACATCCACAAGGTAGTCTCTCTCTCTCTCCCCTGACTTCCTCAGTCTTTCCTTTACCCTCTCTATTTTTTCTTCTCTCTCCATCCCTCTCTCACATGGTCTTTCTCTCAACAATATCTCTCCTTTCTGACATCTCTCTCTCTCCCTCTCTTTTTCTCTCCAGTTGAATCCCTCTGAGTTGGACCTGTGTGAGGACTTGAGTGAACTGCAGAGTGTGAATGAGTGTGGAGCACTCCACACGTTAACCAGTCGAGCTAAAGCCAGCCTGCCTCTCACACAAGCAGGACCCAACCTGCTCAACTTCTGGCCTCCGCTGAACCAACACGGCAAGGTTAGCGCGCGCGCACACACACACACACACACACACACACACACACACACACACACACACACACACACACACACACACACACACACACACATTCATTTCCTGTAGTTCCATTGGAACCAGGTGATAATTGAATATTGATGTCTCCTCTCCCTAGACCCCTCGCTCCCGTCGTGGGGACAGTGTGTGGGACGCTCCCCCTGCCCTGGCCGCTCTAGTCAGGCGTGTCTATGTCTCCATGGTGGGCACCCGCAGGGACCAGAGTGTGTGTGCGGTGGGACGCAGCGGCACAGGCAAGACCACCTCCTGCCAAGCCTTCACACACACACTCCTGAAACAGGCTGGCACTGCCGGAGACAGCATCAGTGGTTAGTACCTGTGTGTTCCTGCGTGCATGCGGAATGACGTGATATAACGTATATGGAGTGTTGGAGGTAATAGCACATTGTGTATAATGTTATCTCTCCATCTGTTTGTGTGTGTGTCTGTGTGTCCCCAGTGGAGCGTATCCAGGCAGTGTTCACAATCCTGAGGTCGTTTGGGTGTGTGAGCTCTCAGCACAGTGATGCCTCTTCTCGCTTCGCCATGGTTCTCTCTCTGGACTTCAACCATGCTGGACTGGCCTCTGCCGGACACCTACAGGTACACACACACACACATATAAGCACACACACTCAGACACACACACACAGGCACGCACACACAAACACAAACATGCACGCACACAAATTGTTGCCCATTATCAAAGTGTATTGCTTATACTGCTATGTACAATATCATTGTCTCAATGCCTGATAATTTCTTCCTCTCTCCTCTCCTCCAGACTATGATGTTAGAGAAGTGGAGAGTGTGTCAGAAGATGGAGGGAGAGAGTAACTTCCTGGTCTTCTCCCAGATGCTGGCTGGACTCAGTACAGAGATGAGGTACACACACACACACACACACGCACACACACACACACACACAAACACTCTTACATGACTTCCTGTCTCCTCCTGATAGGACGGAGCTGCAGATGCACCAATTCCCAGAGGCCAACTGTTTTGGAATAGTCCCTCCCACCAAGGTAACCAGGACATGTTGCTAACCTTTGTGTTTTTTGGCCATATTGCTTACTCTACATACAATACATACCAATAGGCCCTGCTTCCTACCATCTGTGTTCTCCTCCATCCCTCCATCAGGTGGAAGAAAAGCAGCGTGCATCAGTGGCCTTCACCAAGCTGCTGGTTGCCATGGAAACTCTGGGCTTCTCGGCCAATGAGCAACGAGCAATATGGCATGTCCTGGCAGGGTTGTACCATCTGGGAGCAGCGGGGGCATGTAAAGGTATAGAGTTTATACCATAGACTGTACCATCATCTCTCTCTCCATACCATATACTACAGTGCCTTCGGAAAGTATTCAGACCCCTTGACCTTTTCCACATTTTGCAAGGTTACAGCCTTGTTCTAAAATAGATTAAATTGTTTTTTTTCCCTCATCAATTTACACAGAATACCACATAATGACAAAGCAAAAACTTTTTATTTTTTATTTTGTGCAAATTTATAAAAAAAAAAAACTGAAATATTACATTTACATAAGTATTTAGACCCTTTACTCAGTACTTTGTTGAAGAACCTTTGGCAGCGATTACAGCCTCCAGTCTTCTTGGGTATGACACTGCAAGCATGGCACACCTTGGCACAGCTATTTTCAGGTCTCTCCAGAGACGGGTTCAAGTCCGGGCTCTGGCTGGGCCACTCAAGAACATTCAGAGACTTGTCCCAAAGCCACTCCTGCGTTGTCTTGGCTGTGTGCTTAGGGTCATTGTCTTTTTGGAAGGTGAACTTTCACCCCAGTCTGAGATCCTGAGCACTCTGGAGCAGGTTTTCATCAAGGAT